>NC_030440.2:7213288-7513288 GCF_001660625.3 Ictalurus punctatus
TGTACAAATAACCTGCAAATCATGATCATGTAAAACATGATTTAAAAAAAGTATTATGTGGCTGAGAAAACCCAATTGGAAAACTGACTTCCATTCAAGACGTGTTTGGATGGGCCTCCTGTTGGGGGAAGTGGAATAGGGGGTAGTCTAATTGAAATCATTCAAATGTCTAACCATTAGAAAGCTTCAAAAGAAGACTAATTATACATAATGCACCTTTACAAGAATATATTTAAGCCTTATAAATAACTAAACTAATATGATTCCAGAATCACTGAAACAAGTTTAAAATAAATAAATAAAGAAAGAAAGAAAGGCGCTGCGCAATAAAGAATAAATACACTATACTGTCAAAGGTTTGTGGACACCTGACCTTCACACTCTTATGTGCTTGTTGAACATCTCATTCCAGATTAAATCCTCCTCTGATGTTATAATAAGCTCCACTCTTCAGGGAAGGCTTTCCACTAGATTTTGGAGGGGGCTGTGAGGATTTGTGATCATTCAGCTACAAGAGCATTAGTGAAGTCAGACACTGGTGTTGTGTGAGGAGGTCTGGGGTGCAGTCAGCGTTCCAGTTCATCCCAATGGTGTTTAATGGGGTTGAGCTCAGGGATCTGTGCAGGACTCTCGAGTTCTTCCACTCCAAGATCGGCAAATCATGTCTTCATGGAGCTCGCTTTGTGCACAGGGGCGTTGTCATGCTGGGACATGTTTGTCCTCTTAGTTCCAGTGAAGGGAAATCTTAATGCTACAGCATACAAACACATTCTATACAACTGTGTGCTTCCAACTCTGTGGCAACAGTTTGTGGAAGAACCACAGATGGGTGTGATGGTCAGGTGTCCACATACTTTTGGCCATGTAGTGTAGTTTAACACCTAGCAGTAAAAAAATAACTTGATTTTTTATTAGTGCTTTAAAATAAAAACAACAATTCCTCCAATGAATCGGTCAATGAAAGTCTTAACATTTCTTGCACTTCTTTTGGTTTTCACCAAATTCTCATTTAAGACACACGAACTGACATGAACGGTTTCTATTATGTTAACTCTGCCATGACCTGCACACAGCCCAGGTCCTTTCACATTGTCTAGGAACAGTGTACATAATGAAGTAAAACTAGTTTAAAAATTTAGCACGGAGAGATGGAATCTAGCCATTTCATACCTCAACACACAGGTTCCCAGAGTACCCTCTGTCCCGCACATTCGAATGTCTTCCTGCCCTAACACACCAACTTAGAAAGGAATATTCATTAGGTCACCTCATATGTTATAGGAGGGAAAAGTGTCAAAGGTGCAGGACAGGGAGTACTCCAGCACGAGGGTTGGGAACCAGCTGGAAAACATCTTTCAAACGCCCTAAATTAAACAGGTTTTTGAATATTCTTGGAAAAAATGAGCATATAATGAGCATAATGGTTGTTGGGGTAGGGTAGAAACAACATGAATACACATTAACATGTCTGCAGCATGCAGGATAGGTCGATCATCATATACTGTGATAAAGAAAGACATTTCAAAATATTTCACATACATCTTCTACCAGGAAAACAATTTACCAGAATCATCTTGCAATTAGATCTGACAATGCTTCTGAATATTATCAGTTCAAAAGAATTTCACTTAAAACATCTAAAAGTCCTAACTCAAGGTTGTATCTGATACATACTTATCCTGCCCTCTGTATTAAATCTAACAGTCCAGCAGTCCTAGATCCCAGAAGATGAATTACGGTGCTAAAACCTACTGAACACTAGACTGCTGATATGGTGTATTTGGTTGTGTACAGAAGTCTATATCGAGTCACTGCTTCAGCATTGTCTGCAGTCAGAGCAGAAAGTAGAATTCAGTACACTTCTGCTTAAAATGGCATATCTTCTTAAATTTTGACTGTACTAACAGAGACACCAAATATTTTCCACACTGGATTTTAAAAACAGTTACATTACCAAACAGAAATTCAGAAGCAGTGAATAGAAATGCAAATGTGAAGCGAAGCTGTACAGCCTTAAGCTGAGCATCAGCCAATGCCACTGGTCATGTGATATAGCTACACAGGCAATTTTTCTGCATTCTTCCCAGCAATGGCAGTCAGTCAGGGAGTGAAAATCCCTCCTTCAGCCTGATCCACTCGTCGGTCCAGCAAAAACTATGTTTTCTAAAATACGATAAGGGCATGTAGATGTGGTATAGTGCGGCTCAGCACAGTTTACTTGAGTTCATGATCAATAATAGCACACTGCGCAGTCATGAGCAGCATGGCAAGCTTCCAAATTTCATTACCACAGAAATGATTTGACTCGACTGGTGTGTGAAGTGATTCACGGCTTAAAGGGCAACAATGTTAGCTTGTATCTGCACAAACAGTGCTTTGCGTGTCTCGGCATTACATGGGTGCTAAAGCAAAAAGCTTCATGAAATGACCATAAAGGTATAAGAGAAGGTTTGGAATTATCTGGATTATTGCAAAAATCGCTCCTGAAAATTCTGCAGATTACCCGTATGTCATGAGGGTGGTAATGAATTTTTTTTCTTTTCTTTTTTTTTTTTTTTTTTAAAGGAAATATCTTCCACTGACTTGACCTGTTCTAACCTCTTGCTCTCATCCTTTAACTCTCACAAGATGCTGTTGTACATCTCCAGAGAACAGAGAAGTAGCTTATGACAGCAGGTTTTAGCGTAGAAGTGAAAGCTAAGACCCGACAGTTTGACTGCTGACATATCTGTGATGTGCGGCAAAAGGTTGTTGAGCTTGAAAAAATGGGAAGTGGCTATAAGAAAATGGCACATGCACTGAAAATGGCCATTTCCACCATCAGGGCAATAATTAAGAAGTTCCAGTTAACTGGAAATGTTATGAATCAACCTGGAACTGGACGTGTGTCTATATCGTCTCAACACACTGTGAAGAGGATGGTTCGAGTGGCCAAAAATTTTCCAAGGATCACAGCTGGAGAATTGCAGAAGTTAGTCGTGTCTCGGGGTCAGAAAGTCTCCAAAAACTACAATCTGAAGTCACCTACATCACCACAAGTTGTTTGGAAGGATTTCAAGATAAAAGCCTCTCCTCTTATCCAAAAACAAACTCGAGCGTCTTCAGTTTGCCAGACACTACTGCAACTTCGAATGGGATCGGGTTCTATGCTCAGAAGAAACCAAAATAGAGCTTTTTGGTAATAAACACCAGAGGTGGTTTTGGCACACAGAGAGGTAGCCATATGGAAAAGTACCTCATGCCCACGGTTAAATATGGGGGTGGCTCTTTAATGTTTTGGGCTGTTTTTCTGCCAGAGGACCTGGAGATTTTGTTAGGATACATGGCATCACAGACTCCATCAAATATCAGCAGATATTAAATGAAAACCTGACTGCCTCTGCCAGAAAGCTTCAAATGGTCCGTGGTTGGATCTTCCAGCAGGACAATGATCCAAAACATACATCAAAATCAACACAAAAATGGTTTACTGACCACAAAATCAAGGTCCTGCCATGGCCATCCCAGTCCCCTGAGCCCATAGAAAACCTGTGGGGTGAACTGAAGAGGAGAGTCCACCTCGAAATTTGAATTATCTATTGAGATTCTGTATGGATGAACGGTCTCCGATCCCTTGCCATGTATTCTCCAACCTCATCAGGCATTATAGGAGAAGACTCAGAGCTGTTATCTTGGCAAAGGGAAGTATTGACTAGAATGGTGCCAATATCTGTTGCACACCTATATTTAACTAAAAATTTTTTTTGATAAACCTATGTTTTGTTTGCAATTGTTTCATATCCATTAGAGCATTTTTGTGATTTTATTATTTTTATTTATTTATTTATTTATTTTTTTTTACAAAAGATCAAAGGGTTAAACAATAAAGACAATTTTTCCACAGCCTTCTTTGCTAATATTTACCAAGGGTGCCAATATTAGTGGAGGGAACTATAAGGTTAAGTTCTCCAATTTCTCCTTGGTAACAACTGTAGACAATGAAGTCTCAATGATGTGAGGCTTATTCAATAGATGACAAAGGAAACAGGTCAGTGTGTAGGCCCTGTTAAAAGCAGCTCCTGCTATCTCCACAGCCCAAGGCCATGTTCTCTAGAGAATGTGATGCTGGAGCATGAACTCATCAAGAGAGCCTGCGATCCCAGCGGATCTGCAGGGTGGAGAGTCGGCTTCGGTGGTTGTGCTTACTGTAGTAAGCCATTTGTTTTGCTTCCCCCGCCCCCAAGGGCAGAAGCAAAAAAGATGTAGCAAGAATGGCTTAATTTGCGAGCTCTATACTGAAAGACTGCAAGGACAAAATCAAAACTGTTTCACCCTACCTTTTAAGATGTACTACATTTTTAACTCGTTTAGATCGATTATGTTAGATAAAAAATAGATAGGAACAGCATGAGAAATTATTCAAGAAATGCCAACAAGGCCATTTCACTAAAGTCCTGACTGAGCAAGGGGCTGCTGACTAGCTCACTAAATCTGCTGCAGTCTATAAAAAAATTCTATACAGCACACCATTTTTATGCATATCTAAATGGTAAGCAAAGCAAACCTAGGTGTAAATATTGTAGAATGTCACACTTTGGTCAGCATGAAGCACATGTTAAACATGTCTCTGAATGCAGATATTTCATAGCCTACAATATATGCCTAATGTGGTGCGAAGTGGTCGTGTACAACCCCTATTCCAAAAAAAGGTTGTGTAAAATGTAAATAAAAACAGAATGGAATGATTTGCAACTCTCATGAACCCATATTTTTTCCTCAATAGAACATATCAAATGTTTAAACTGAGGAAATTTACCATTTTAAGGAAAAAAAAAATAAAATCAGGTAATTTTGAATTTGATGGCAGTAACATGTCTCAAAAAAGTTGGGACAGGGCCGTGTTTACCACTGTAGCAACCCTTCTTCTTTTAACAAACAGTCTGGGAACTGAGGAGACCAGTTGCTGGAGTTTTGGGAGAGGAACGTTGTTAAGTTCGTGTCTGATACAGGATTCTAGTTGCTCTACAGTCCTGGGTCTTCTTGGTCGGATTTTTTGTTTCATGATGCGCCAAATGTTTTCAATTGGTGAAAGGTCTGGACTGCAGGCCGGCCAGATCGGCACCCGGTCTCTTCTACTACGAAGCCATGCAGTTGTAATAGATGCAGTACGTGGTTTATCATTGTCTTGCTTAAATATGCAAGGCCTTCCCTGAAAAAGACGTTGTCTGGATGGAAGCATATGTTGCTCTGAAACCTGTACATACACCTTTCAGCATTGATGCTGCCTTTCCAGACATGCAAGCTGCCCATTCCATAGGCACTAATGCACCCCCATACCATCAGAGATGCAGGCTTTTGAACTGAGCGCTGATAAAGCCACATGGTCCCTCTCCTCTTTAGTTTAGAAGACGCTGCATCCAGGGTTTCCAAAAAAGAATTTCAAATTTCGATTCATCTGATCACGGAACAGTTTTCCGCTTTACCTCAGTCCATTTTAAATGACCTTTGGCACAGAGAAGACGGCGGCATTTCTGGATCATGTTCATCTATGGCTACTTCTTTAGATGATAGAGCTATAACCTCCATTTGTGGATGGAACGGCGAACTGTGTTCACAGACGAGTTCTGGAGGTGTTTCTGAGCCCATGCAGTGATTTCCATTACAGAATCATGCTTGTTTTTAATGCAGTGCCGCCTGAGGGCCCGAAGATCACAGGCATGCAATATTGATTTTCACCCTTGTCCCTTGTGCACAGAGATTTCTCCAGATTCTCGGAATCTTTTGATATTACGTGCAGTAGATGATGAGATATTCATAGTCTTCGCAGTTTTTCATTGAGGAACGTTATTCTGAAATTGTTCCAAAAATTGTCGATGTAGTTTTTCGCAGATCGGTGAACCTCTGCCCATCTTTACTTCTGAAAGACTCTGCCTTTCTAAGATGCTCTTTTTATACCAAATCATGTTATTGACCTGTTGCCAATTAACCTCCAGCTATTTCTTTTTAGTAACACTTATTTTTCCAGCCCCAATCCCAACTTTGACATGTGTTGCTGCCCCGAAATTCAAAATGACCTTATTTTTTCCTTAAAATGGTGCATTTCCTCAGTTTAAACATTTGATATGTTTTCTATGTTCTATTGTGAAGAACATATTGCTTTATAAGATTTGCAAATCATTGCATTCTGTTTTTATTGACATTTTACACAGTATCCCAACTTCTTTTGAATTGGGGTGATAAATGTCAGATTCTTAAAAGAGATAAAAACCAAGTTTAAAAAAAAAAAAAAAAAAAAAAAGGCACCACCAAACAAACTGAACTAGCTTTATTCATTACATTCCACATGTAACTCTATAAACTATGCTCACCAAGATCACTCATGGCATGGAAAAAACACCATCATCCTTTTTCCACATGGTTCAGCATAGAGCAGTAGTCTTGCCTGCCTTCTTTTTTTCTAAGTTGAGATCTGTGCTTGGCCGACAAAGCACAAAGAACAGCAGGACACTAAGCAGGATAACCGAACTTCATACAAAATAGAAAACTGGTATAATAGAGGAATACAGCAGTCTAGCAACGCATGTCAAAATGTAATATCTAATAACCTAAAGACAACACACCACCTATAGCTGTTATGATTACCTGCAATGTTTGTATGCTCTGCTTGCTAACTTGGGTACAGTGAGAGATTTTTGACAGATCTTGTGAAAAATAAAGAAAGACTAGAATATACACTCCCTGCAGGGCAAAGCCACCCACACGTACAGAAAAAAAGCTTTAACTCTGGTAAAGTTGAGCTACCCACATAGTCCAGAGTTCTGCAGCTCTACAGTTGTGCAGGTCATGGAGAGCACCGTTACACAAGACCATATCAGCAAACTACAATCCAAGTACGACTCCACAAGTGTGTGAAATTTTATTAAAGAAAAACAACAATAATGTCACCGACTAAACCGTTAAGATCTCTAAATGAATCTGCAGGACCACACCGACTTAAGAATAGCAGAGTTAAAAGAATATTTATCGGTAAGAGTTAAAGCAGCCTTACCTCAGCCCTGCCTGTTCCTTGCAGACACAAGTCAAGTCTGCTCAGCTGAGTGTGAAAGGATGTGCAGATGAAGAGATGGCGAAGAGTGACGGGGGAAGGAAAAGAGAAAAGGAAGGGAGGGGCTGACTTATTACAAATATTTCCACTCACAGAGAACTCGCACATACAATTTCACTCCAACGCCACTCAAACTGCACCACTGACGAGGCCCGTGGCAGGAAAGAGAGAGAAAGAGAGGAAGAAAGAAAGAGAGAGTGAGAGAGAGAGAGAGAGAGAGAGAGAGAGAGAGAGAGAGAGAGAGAGAGAGAGAGAGGGAGGAAGAAAGAGAGAGAGCATAAGAGTGGCAGAATGATAGGGAATGGGAGAAGAGAGACCACCCACTACAGAGACCGCTGAACATGTGTCCAGGGATTACCCTCCTTGGGCAGAGGTGTGAGGGAGCACAAGTGTGTGTGTGTGTGTGTGTGTGTGTGTGTGTGTGTGTGTGTGTGTCTGTGTGTGAGCGCGCGCGCGCATCATCATCTCAGAAACGTCAGGTCTACATACAAGGGGATGAGAGCAGACAAAAGCCCCGCTTTAGCAAAACCAGGGGGCATACCAAGGACACTGATCCTCTTAAGACCTCTTATGTCATAAAACTATTGTAATCCCCAAAATGTATAAAGGAGCAACTGAACAATAAACCCAAAATAGATTGTCTGTCTGCCTTGAGGTCAACCTGTGGAGAAACTTGCACACAAACACACACAGACAACATAGAATTACGGTTAAGCTGTTTTTCTCAGCTGAGGTACTGCTTAAGCCCTGCACTGGGAGGTATTATTTTAAGTACGAGGATGTTATAAGGGTTGATGTTTACTAAGCTACGCATCTAGGAGTCACGCAACAGCAAAGCATAATTAAAAAAAAAACAAAAACACAACAACAAAATTTTTGTGGGTGAAACCAAGTCCTACTCACAGGCTATGCTGAAAACACCTACAAAAGGGCAAACAGCAGAAAGTCTACGACAGCGTTTATGTTCAAAAAGCACAGCTATTCTTATTTATTTCAGATTTGCCTTGTTGGACTGTAGTGATATTTGCTCGTTTGGTTGTTACAGTAACAGCTCAGCTATGACACGTGAAAGTTAAAGTGATTAAAAGAAGAACGTGATTTTAAACATTTTAACAGATTTTTTTTTTCCACCCTTAAATAATCTAGATATGAAGAAAACACAAATGTACTCAAATATTACATTTAAATAACGACAATGTATGTGCAAGTATTCAGTGCAGGCAACAGGAGCAAAAAAACGAAAGGAGGGTGGAATATGCTGTAATGGCCGCCATTTCACGTTCTCTGCAGGTGCAACAGTTTGCTTGTGTACATATACAGTGTACGGCCCTCGCCTGACCTACCAAATTACTGGTTTTCGTCCGAGTCGTTCTTGTCTCAAAGATCTTACGCAGAGAAGCAGCCAAACAAAGCGACAAAACCTATGGGCACCAAACGCTCCACAGCCCTCCTCAAGTCCGCACTTTGGTGACATCATCAAAGTGTAGACCTATGATAAATGAGGGCTTGATGGTGAAAAAGCAAGCAATAAGGACAGTCCTTAAGACTTCATCACATTCCTATATTAGTTGAGCCCCATGTTGGACTTGAAACTACATACACATGTGGGCTAAATCGGATTAAAAAAAGTAATAATAATAAATAAAACCACTAACAGTCAAAAGTTTAGACACACTCATTCTTTACCCCCCCCCCCCCCCCCACATTTTATAATAATAATAATAATAATAATAATAATAATAATAAAGTCATCAAAACTCTGAAGTAACACAAATTGAACTATGGGAATTATGTTCTGATAAAAAAAAAATCCAAAATAAATAAAAAATAATTTAGTATTTTATCATCTTCAAAGTAAACCCCCTTTTTACCTATTATTTCCAGAAAAGTATTCTTGGCATTTTCCTCAACCGATTTCTTGAGGAATCCCCCCCGAGATGCTTATTGGCTGCTTTTCGGAATATTTAGCTCCAAGTCATCCATTAAAAAAATATTTTCTTGTAAATAAAATGTTAGTTTTAGAATGAAAGAAATGAATATGTTGGCACGATTATATTTTTTTCTACAACACCGATTTCAAACATTTAATCATACACCTTCAGATCATGAGAAACATTTCAGTCAAGTTTCTCCAAACGTTTCTGGTAGTGCAAAACAGAAATGCAAAAAAATATAAATAAATAAATAAATAGATAGATAGATAGATAGATAGATAGATAGATAGTATGTATTATATATATATATATATATATATATATATATATATATATATATATATATATATATATATATATATATATAATGTTTAAGCTACCAGTCAAAAAATAACATGTAGTAGTTCAGTAATCCCAACATCTAATATGTCTGAGCACATTTGGCTCAGACAATCAAGATTTGTGGCCAAAGTTGGGATTTGGTGCCTTATATGTCCTGCATTTTGCGATTGGGATATTAAAAACAAACCCACTTAATAAAACTACTTGAAATATTCATTTTTGTAGGTAATCTTTCTTAATTAAAATGTTCTGTAATTATTTTTCATTCTTTTTATTCTTACTTCATCAGTCATAGTAAGACAAAGCACCGTACAGAATGTTTAAGCGCTGAGTAAGCACCATTTGCTGGGTAATGAACTGTAATGAACGTTAATTTTGTCAAACAGACAGATCAATAAAACAAAGTTGACAAAGAAGAGAAGATATCTTCTTTCATTAAATTAACCAGGGAAGTCCATTGGCCACCCAAGACTTCATCTGTAAAACTCAACAACCATAACTCGTGTTATTACTCTTTTATTTTTTCCTGATGCCAATGGCTGAGAAGATTCTTAATCTACAAATGACTCCCTTGTCACAAACCTGCCTGCCTGATATTCGTTTTTTTGCTCAAAGCCTCTAGCTTCGGCTTTCTATTACAGATGAATAATACGTTTTTTTTTTTTATCCTTATAAACACTGACTGCAAGCTCATTCAATCAGACATTAAATCTACCCTCTTTGAGTTGGCTTGTGCAGAAAGAAAAATGAACACTGCCCACACTGATTAGTACAAATAGTTCTGAATTATATAATGGACTACAACTGATTATTAGGGCCTAAATATCTTGGGATGAAGATAAGTACACCATAACGGATCAGCTTCTCGTAGGATGTGCATCAGTACTGTCGCAGTATACATTTCTGATAATAATGACTCATCCTTGCTGGAACAACTACCAATGAAAAACTGACCTGACTATATGTAAGTAGTTCCTCTGTGCCTGTCGATCAAAGGATGCACTATGCGCTAATCACCACCATGGTGGGGGTCTGGATGGCAATGACGGGAGCTAGTGCAGCCTTGCTGATCAGTTCCCTGGCTAACCACCACAAGCAAATCAAGTGAAGTGTGTCCTCTGCAGTCTGTCATTCCCTCCCTCAAGACACGGAGATACCAGAGATGCAGAGGAAGAGAGTGAAAGAGATCAACAAAGTGGAAAGTATAAGGAACAACCTTAATCGCAATATGTTATATAATCGTCTGAGCGATAAGGAGGCCATTATTTCCTGGTCTGCATCCCTCCACATCCCTTAAGGTAAAATTAGTTCCACTTCCTAGAGCATAGCATTTCCTCTGCCAGAATCTGGGCCAGATGGCTAGAAAGAGAGTGAAAGCGAGCGATGCTGAAGGAAGCTCTAAGAATCAAGTGGCTCACGAGAACAAAAAGCAGAAACTGTGGAGAGCCCATGAAAGAAGGCAAATATGGCACATGTCTGTGAGAGTCGTATACAATGTGCAGCGCAGAGAGAAAACTGCAGTGGTATCTCTTGGCATAAAGGGGAAAATGCACAGGCATTTACAAAATACTTGAAAAAGAAGTGCACAAGCCTAGCCAATTTGATGAGGATAGACTGGAATTCAAAATTACAGGCAACAAAATTCAGCATGAAGACTTCATTCACTGATACGACAGAGGTTCGGGAATGATCCGAAATGTTAACCTAGCATTATTTCACAGTTTAAAACACACAACGCTTGTTGAACATAAATAGATGAACATAAAAAGCAAACAGCAATTTCATATGGTTTATTATTTATTATTTACTTGATGCCTTTACTAACTGCTATCACCCAACCATGTGGAAACATTAGAGAAGCTAGGTGGCGTGGCAGTGCTGACAAAATTGGCAGGTGGACACATAAGGTTAGCTAGAAACATGCCCTAGACCTTAATCATTGAGTTTATGGACTTGCTCTCAGACAGCAGAGTCTCTATTAATAATATGATGTGTAGATAATTGGATGCGTTATGTCAAGACCGCTTTACCAGCAGAACAATAATGAGAACGCTGGGCAATCTGTAAAACCGGTGCACGGACTAAAATACAAGAGAAATAATTTCTACAAAGCTGCACTGTGATTTAGGACACATGATTGAACTTAGGGGTCATGATAACTGAGGTCATATTACAGAAATATGAGACGAGCATACCCCATTTTCAGTGTGCTTATCAGAGCTACTTCCAGTCCTTCGGTTAGCCTGCTCCTGAGACTGCTGACTCCCTGTCATGAGGAAAAAGAAAGAAAAAAAAAAAAGAAAACATGCACATTTAGAGCACTGCAACATTTGAATCTTTTCCTAATCTGACCAGGCAACGTACGTAGATTATTCTGCTTTAATCTGGGTAGTCGTGCTGCTGTGATGCTGTTAAAGGCGGACACTCAAACACAGAAATCTGATATGTGGACCTAAATACATAAAGATGAAGAGCAGAAGGAAAGCGAGACAGAGCTGTGAGCTGGGACAGCAGACAGATGGTGTGGTGTGGGGGACAAAATGTGAGAGTGGCTTTGGCTGTGCTCAGGCAGACAGGACCGAGGCTTGATGACAGAGTGATGGTTTAACACCCACAGTATTACAGCTCACTGCATATAAATTCTCAAACTGCAGTTTATTATGGTCCACACACAAACAGCGAGAGCGAGAGAGAAAGAGAGAAAGAGAGAGAGCGAGAGAGCGAGAGAGCGACAGAGCAAGAGAAAGAACTGTGGGGCAAGTAATGCAATGCCAAGTTTTAATATTTGCATTTGGTTAAAGTGCCAGCATTATAACCTAGTATTATTCAATTGTAGATTAAAACTATAGATTACATTTAAATTGAATGTGCAGATATGATGTGTGTTCCAATTTCCAGACTGTACATGTGGCTGGTACTCTGAATGTGTGTGTGTACCTGAAAGGACAGGACACTTAATCCAACTATACAGCAAGCTGCTTAATTATATAACCACCACTTAACCATCACTCCCTCGCCTAAAGACCCAGACTGCACTGAACCAATCTGATACATCAGGATTAAAGTGAAAACAATGTTCATGAGTGAAACTTAATACACGACCACATTTTTTTCCCCTTAGGGGGCAGCATGGACGGGTGTCCACTAGAGGAAATGGCATCTGAACATACATAGATGCATAAAATAAGATTTTTTTTTTTTTTTCGGTTGTGGGAGAATACAAGTTTACATCTGCCCCACAACTGCCACTGAAAATAAAAGTGCATGACAATGCTTCCTTTATATGAAAGTAAGGCTCACCTGGTTCACTGCTCTCTGTGGGCGAGTCCTCGTGGCGCAAGAAGAACTTCACTTCCTGTTTCCTGGGGCCCCACTTCTGCAGGTGCTCATACATCATGTGGTCAAAGGGAATTGCTCGCTCTGCAAGGAGGGAAGATCACATAGTCCGGGACAACAGAAGATGCAGCCGTGGATTTTATCAAAGGGGGGGAAAAAAAAAAAAACAGACTCCATGAAAAACATCGCTAGGATGCCTAGAGATCGACAGGGAACAGACAACAAAGTGTTAAACGAGAGTACAAAGCTCAGAGTCCATCTCCATTACATTAAATGCAGATATTCTTCCCTGTCCCTTGAAAATAAGGGGTTTACTAAGGGGCCCTGAGAAAGAAGTTAAGATGGGAAAGAGAGCCACACCTCACCCCGGAGAGGGAGAGAAACACAGACACACACACACACACACACACACACACACACGTATCAAAGAGTCAAACATGGCTTCCTGCCAGAGGAATGCAGTGTGGCGGGAAAAAGGGAGATGCAGAGGAGAAAAGACGCTAGTCAAAACAAATCCCAGCTCTAGGAGCAGAAGGAGAGAGAAAATTAGGGCCGTGTTAATTCTTAATGTATTTAATATAATGCATGTTGATTTCTAACAAGGCACTAATTGTAGGTCTTCATTATCTGTGATTAATTAGATTAGATTATACCCTATATAGCAAGTGAATAAGAAGCGGCTTGCAACTGAGCCTTACTTGCATGAAGACAAGCTGAGGTCTGGCGAATATTACTTGAATCGTAGGTAGTGTAAAAAAAAATCTAAAAGATGAGACTGAGAATAAAGTCTGGGCACAGCACTGCAGTATTCACTAGAGTGTAAAGGATAGTGTCTTGCTCCTATAGTGCACAATCACTGTGGTGTGCGTGTCCCGATTCTCTATTTTGCCCTTCCCCTCTACAGCGACATAACGGTCTTGCCTCAACTCCAATAATAATGCTCAAGCTTTACCCGAGCTCCAAAGGCTTTAACCAGAACAGACCAGCCAGCCAGATTTACTAGGAAACGTAACCAAAAGGCAACAGGAACACACAAAAAAAAAAAAATAATGAAAAGATAAATTAAGCTAAATCTGCCCAATATTCATGCCCGTCGTAAGGGGATTGTCAGGGCACAACTCCATAACATCATTCTTGTATCAGGAGCACACCTGAAGACGCTTTTATTTCCACCACTGATATGCCGTCAACACAGGGCTAGGTTACAGTAACCACGTCTTCCTGAAGACTTGGACTGTGTTCTGTGTTTTTGATCCCACACCTGCATATTATCAGCTGCTTTTGAACTTTACACTGCTTAGAGGTGGGATCAGAGGCAGAATGGACTAACAGATTCACATAAACAGGCTATTCATCTCCTTAAGCCATACAATGGGCTATTTTGTGCATGGACACAGAACAGTCTGTTGAAGAATAAAGGTGGAATGTCTGAGGAGTGTGATTCAGTGGCACTACACAGAAGAAAAGATGGACTGCACATTGGTCTGAACATTTTTTGTTTTTGTGCTGATACTAGGTGTAGTATCAGTAACCTGTTATTTACGAAAAGAAATGGTTTACTACTGAGAGAAAGGCGCGGTGAGGTCAGCTGAGCATTTGTGCAAATCCGAGTGGCCATGTACTGTGAAAGCAGGATGTTAAATGAAACCAATGGCCTGCTATGGGCAATCACCACCGCTTACTCTTCAGTAATGGAGTTAGAGACAGCAGGCTGTCTACTGGCGGCTTTAGTGATGTCGTAATGATGGACATTTTGTAAGGCATAAAAGGACATTTTGTTGAACAAGGTCAATGACCGTACAAGATTACCTGTAGTAGTTTTTTTTTTTTTAAGCCAAAATGACTATGGAAAAGAAAGTAACAGGATGACATCACTAACTAGTCTATTTTTTGGTGCATTTCTGCATTTTTTAAATTATAACGTGAGAAATTTGGGTATGAGAAAGGTGGCACACATAATACAAGCTATTATTAATTAGAAGAAGCGAAATGAAAACTGAATGAAGGGAAGAATAATGGAACGTATCTGCAGGTTTTCTGTTCACTGCTGCCACTCATGCTGTGACAGGGACTATGAGAGCACTGAAGCACAAAAAAAAAAAAGTTTGCATAAAATTCAGTGTCTTTTATTAAGTGACAGGTCTTTAGTAGAACCTTTAAAAAAAATAAATAAATAAATAAATAAAATAATAATAAAAAAAAAAAAACCCTACACTATCCTCTATACTGTACTCTTATTCTGATTGTCAGGCAAGGACGTAAACACTACAGTAGGTCAGGTGCATACCGTTGCCTCGCCACACTTCAGCCAGGTGGCAGCCGCTCTCGCCCGGCTCCTTACAGAACTCCACCACATCACGACATGTTGTCTCTGGAGTGATGGGCACCTCCGTCAGAGCCTGCTCGCCATCACTCAAATACACAGTCAGAATCATCTGAAAGACAACGCGAGAAAGATGGAGAGAAAGTACACAACATTAAATGCATTCTAGCTTACATAACTAGGGTAATAAGGAAGTGTTGGGAGAATGTGTTCCTATATTAACCTTGCACTAAATCCAACAATTATATACAACATGTTTTCGTTTGCATAAAAACAGCAGACAGAGAATTAGCATATAGACTCTTATTTTGGGATGACATCTTGGTCACCGAGTCCAAAATGAAAGACTTCCAGAAAATACATTAGCGTAATTGAAAGTAATCATATTGCATATTTAAGAGAAGCACAAGCACAGGAAACATCTTGACATCTCAGCGGTCCTGCCTATTAATCAAAGTCACCGTTTTATTGTTAACAGGGTGTGAACGAAAAAAAATATATCTGAAAGGAAAAACCTTCTTAATGCTGTTGTATTTGAGGTCAGATAAACTGTCTTTATATTCTGATGTACACAGTCTGAGCAAAAACACGGTTTCTATGACTGTTTCAAACTAAAAAACTTCTCTCCTGTGTATTATGTATCCATCCTGCCTGTCAATTTTGTTGCACATGCACACATGGAACTGTTATCATATTAAACGGTTACATAATAACACTACATTAGCCAGACAAAAATACTTACATGCCTGCCAGTATTTAGTGGTTCAGAAAAGTGCAGATTTTTTTAGTGCAACACACAATGTTAATTCTGCAAATTCAAGTAGAGCACATGTATGGGCCATGTCTCTCAGAAGTTCACCACACTGATTTCAGCAGCTTTAACTCTACTCCTGCTTTCATGGCTACAGGTTCCCATATACCATACACGTTTTAAGGTTTTCCCTGCTCCAACACGCCCACAGTCAAATATCGGCTAAGTAACAGCTCTTTCGAAGTTGAAGTGGGTGTGTTAGGACGGGCAAAGCACAAAAATGTGCAGGACAGGACCAAGGCCAGGGTTTGGAACGAACGCGTGTTGTGACATAGGAGGAGCAGCCGAAGTGTAGGGGTGACTGTCAGGTAGTTGGTGCAGTTCTGACGGCATTTCTAACTTCCACTTGTCAGCATCCCTGGGGTCCAAACATCTAAGGTCCAGGCTCCACTACTGCTGATGGTGGGTTAGTCCAACCAAACATGCCATTGCTGACCTACATTACTTCACTTGTCTGAGTCAGTCAGTGACAAAGATGCTGTTTATTCCCAGAGCACAGGTAGACATAAATGCACGCTTAAAGCAGTGGGTGGACTGTAAGAACACAGCTTGAGACAAGAAGACCCAAGGGAGTTCCAGGCTGTTAACAGTACTGCCCCAAAAACCAACTGAACCACAAGAAACACATTCCAAACGACGGGAATAACAAAATATAATTAACCGGATAATCTAATTACTATATACACAAGGCCAGATGTTAGCAAAGCATTTCCTGACTCACCTGAGATGATGAAACGCGCCAACTGTAGGCCAGAGACAAAACCGTTCGGTTCTGAACCCAAGCCTGACTTGACAAGATCTTATCCCAGAAGAATGACTGAACAATGACCCATTGATTCTTTCCAGAATAAATGGAAGGAGCTCAACACTGCACCATTTGCTTGCTGACAGAATTGCAATGCCTGCTTTATATACCTGGCAAAACTCCAAACCCATGAAGGTGACCATTTTACCTTCGGTTTAACACACAGACACTGTGTAGAAGGACATTGCGTCTGAGACCTCGGGGGATACATGCCACTCCCCACTGCACACATGCAAGAACCCCACCTTCTAGGCGAGGAATCACAGGTGTTTGTGCGTGTGGGCAGACAAAGAGCTCTTTCAGCTTAAATACAACAGAAAAACAATCAGGTTTTTATACACAGCAAACAAGAATGTGCAGAGTAGCAAATGCCACAACATAGTACAGATGTTGTATAAAACTGAATACACGTGCATGGAGCATGCAGTCTGTATCTGACTCCATGTGTGTGTGTGTGTGTGTGTGTGTGTGTGTGTGGTATTAAATGAAAGTGCACCTTGAGGACGGACAATCCTGGACGCTTTACTAATTGGCTAGCAATCCAGATAATCTGAATAAAGCCCCTGAGGAGATTTTCACAACACTAGGGTGCTAACAAACATACACGACACATTAGAAAGCTATAAGAGGGATTATACCCCACTATGAACTTACTTCATACTATAATGAAGAATTAAAATCTATTCATTTATTAGTGCTGGTGATTTATGTGACTTTTTCAGGCTGCATGTTTTGTCCAATGTCCATGAGCATGCTTCCAGCCCTAGTCACGAAGTGATGAGAAGACTGACTGCCAATGCCAGGCTTTCTGTCCTGCTCAGAGCACTTTGTAAATTTTCCGCTCAGAAGGCAGGCATGCACAATAATTATATACTGGTATACAGTACATCAGGCTCAAATAACCAGAACTGGGTATAGCAGCCAAAACATTCTCTCAAGTACTAGTAAAACTCTTTATAAAAATAATTACTGAGTAACAGTAAAAGTAATAATGTTAATAAATATAGTTGCAAGCAGCAAATATCGGGGTTCAAGCCCTTTAGGGCCCTTAAAGACGTTAAACGATATTACTTAATATTGTGCAATCTTATAAGCACTTAAATCAAAGAAAAACCAAGATAATTTCAAGAAATATCGCCTTCATTAAGCTTGTCTAATAGCTACTGAACATTGCTCGACCAATGGGGGCCATGATTTTCAAGATTCAAAATTGTCCTCGTATATGCTGATTGGACCTTGCACAAGGACAATTCTTGAAAGATTTATCTATCAAGTCTATCGGACCAATGGTTCCACATTTACTCCCAATTTCATATTTTGTTCTGTTATAGCGCCACCAGCTGGTTACAATCAGTATTATTTTCTTTTTTTAAGTATTGTCCTCAGATTGAACCTATACGCAAGTATCCCAAGTTTGGTGAAAATCTCTCATTCTGTTCAAGAGTTACAGCCATTTAAGTAAAAGTGGCCACGCCCACTTCAAACTTTTTAATATGTGCTCTTACGAGTAAAATCAAAACTTCAACATATTTTTTTTGGATAATTACTGATCTAAGTAGTCCAAAGTATTATCCTGCTATAGGATGATTACAGTCAAGCAAAAAACCTAGGACTACTACGCAAAATTAGGGTTCTGAAATGATCTCAAATATTTACCGGACGGTTTTATGGACACCAATGCTTCCATGATGTGAAGTTGTTCAGAATGAGGACATCTAATGTACGATACAAAGAATGTGTATGTATGAAACACTGAATAATATACAATCATTTACACATCATTTACACAGCTATTTTCAAGGTTTTTTATTTTATTTTTTTAACCATTATAGCGCCACCAAGTGGCCAAACTTCCCCATTTTTGAAACGTGCCATCAGACCAAAACCCTATATAAGTTTACCAAGTTTGGTCAAAATTTGTCATTTTGTTCAAGAGTTATAGCTATTTAAGTAAAAGTGGCCACTCCCACTTCAAAACATTTGATGTGCCCTTGCGAGGGTAAATCCAAAGTTCAATTTCTTTTTGATAACTACTGATATAACACATCCAAAGTATTGTCCTGCAATAGGTTTATTTCAGCTGAGCAAAAAAACTATGACTCGTTCGGTATGACAGACACCAATGCTGTCAAATACGTTTAGAATGAGAAGGCCTATGATGTTATATATTAGTTATGTTTGTTCAAAACACTGCATTATATACACAACAGTTAAAACCGACAAAAATCGTGATAGCGCCACCTAGTGGCCGAGTTCTTTAAAACCTTTCACAAACCTCTTAGACCAAGAGTCAAATAGGCCCACCAAGTTTCGTTCCGATCAGCCATTGGTAACCTTGTCAAGTAGCTACCGAAACTTGATTAACCGATGGCGGCCATGTTTTTCCACATACGTGAACATGCTAAAAGACAGTGATGGCAACTGAGAAAGACAGTGTATGCAAATGTTGAAGTCAATTGGATCAACGGTTCCATAGTTACAGCTAATTAAAAAATTGTGGTATTATACCGCCACCATGTGGCAAAGCTATGGCAACTTTTCTGGACCACCATAGATATTCCTCAAACATAAGCATGCCAAATTTGGTGAAGATTTCTCATTTCCATCAAGAGTTATAGCCATTTATGTAAAAGTGGCCACGCCTACTTCCTGTGTTTTCACATACCGTAGCTACCTCAAGTTCGGATAACGAGACTCCATAGATTCGTTTGGTCCCGATTGGATGAAAAACCTAGGACTAGTTCGCAAAAGTAGGTTTAAAAAAAAAAAATCCAAGATGGCGGAAAATTTTTATAGGCGAAAATGAAACCGGAGATAGACATTTTGTTGAGTCGGACAAACGGTTCAAAAGTTATGGCCACTTTTCTAAACATGCTCACTATAGCGCCACCATCTGGCCGATCAGGCCGAAACTTTGAGGGAATGTACCAGAGTACTACAGCCTTGCAAAGTTTCGGCTCTCTAGGCCTTACAGTCTGGTCTGTACGATCAGTCTTAGGGCAGAATAATAATAATAATAATAAAAATCATCAGCCTTTTGGGCTTGAACCCCTAATTACTTGAGTAAGAGTAATAAAGTATCCAATGAGAATACTACTCAAGTTACTAGTTACACTGGATCTGATTAAAATGAAGGGAAAATCCTGAATCTCAGACTACATGGAGAACTGGAAGTCACACCTCTCTTTCAAAGTCTGTCTGTTCTGTTTATATGATATAAAACCTGGGTTCGAGATGAAGCAGCATATCCCAGTCCTGTGTTGGGTACAATAACACACAACCTGCCATTTTCAACACAAAATCTCTCACACACCGCAAAAAAACAAACATTTTCCCAACAGGTTTCTGCCTTTATTTTCACAACATGTTAACACCACAAACTTGTCAGCATCTGCATTTAAACAAGACAACAGAAAACAAAAGAACAGACTACGCAACAGAACAGAAGAGAAACTGTGTGTAGACAGAGACTGAGTGGGTGTATTAGGGTGTATTAACGTGCGCGCGCTCGCTCACTTCTTCCCCCTCTTCGGCCATTATCTTCCAGGACCGAGCGGCTAAATAAATGAACGTTTGCTGCGTACGCATTCAGACCACAGCAGCGTATCGAGAGACTCGATGTGAATGTTCATTAACATTTAACAGTAACAGAGGAACGCCATCGAATGCAGCAGAGTAAAAAGTACATTTCTGTGATTAAAAATGGACTTAAGAGTACGGACAGTTAAACCTACTTTTCTACCAAGTTTACTAAAGTAAATGTAACGACGTAAAATATAGCACGTTACTACCCACCTCTGCAAATAACGATGAAGAAGCAGTGAGACCTGTCCACATGTATATACTGATATTTTTGGAAATGGACTTTTAACTCCATTTCAAAAGTATGTGGACAGGAAACCTTTGTATAAAGTAATATGCAAATCTACGTGTAGACAAGGTCTCAGTTAACGTTCGACGTAGAAAACGCTCACGTAAATGAGAGCTCAGGAGGTAAAATTCTGCATCGTTTGAAGTTTAACACCTGCCCGGGTACAAACCTGATCCCTGTTGATCATTTAGTTCTGTCGTTCATCATTTATTACCATTTATACCACAAAACTACCAATAAAAGCCAAAGTCTTCCACGATTGTTTGGCGTAGCTAAATCTGTAGCTTTATTTTTTGAAAAAGTATATTTTAAGCACTTTATTTAGATTTAATGGGGTGATGTGACACACATGAGCCTTGAACATGACTTGCGATCTATGCTGTCTCTCTTTTATTCAATCATTACAATGAATCGAGCCTTGAGCATTTACTTAAAGAGTATTTGAATATTTGGGCCAGAATATTCAGGGGGGAAAAATAAAATAAATTGATAACTACAGCCTGAATAAATTCTCTTATTAAGTCAGCACGAGCAGTCGAACGTTTCAGGATAAGGTTTGTGTTAGGCTGGCACACTCATGTCATTTACTGCACATTGCGTTCAACTTCCCATCATTACTCTAAACCAGGGGCTCTCAAGTCCAGTCATGGGGCTCGGTACCCTCAACACACCAGACCCGCATCAATGATGCCTTAATAATTAGCTGATTATTTGGATCAGGTGCATCAGCAGTAGGGAAAACTTCAAACTGTGCAGGACAGGGCTGGGCAAGACTGGAGGTAAGAACCCATACTCCAAACAAGTGTCTACCACAGCAGATCATATTCCTAGTTCTGTACTCAAATACGTTTGTCTCCAAATAGTAGCTTTTCTATGCGAAATACAAAATAAATGTCATATCAAAAAAACCCTGTGTATCATTTTTCTGCAGAAGAGGAAGAAGGGAAAACAGAGCGTGTGTAATCCGGATGTCCGACTGGTCGAGAAACAGAGGCACTTTGATGAGATTAATCAGAACAATGGGTATGATGCGAGTACAACTGCCAGCAAAGATGAGAAAATACAGAACACACAGTCTACACCAAAACCATCCTCATCCTCAATATTAATACATCAGCCCTCATCAAATATCATAACAGAATCCAATTCTCTTGAGTGCAATTAAACGAAGACCATTTCATAATGAAGAACAAGGGCTTAGGAGAACTTGGGAGGTTCTGCAGTGATTTGAGGAAGAAGAAGAAGAAAAAAAAACTACTGTGTGTGTCAAGAACTGAAGAATCGAATTAGGAAAAGCGCTCATTTTTTAAGCTGTCACTGGTAGAAAACATTACATTTTAGTCTCTCTACAGATCAGCAGATGAATTTGAAAAAGGTTATTGTTATTTAATATGAAATTTGTAACAGCTGAGAAATATTGTTTAATAAAACCTAGTAAGACAAATGCTTTATCATATACACATTAAAAGGTGTCAAACTAACATCTGACAAGCAACAGAACATTAAAATATCTGCTAATACTGATGTTACAGCAGTGTTACTGCTAAAGTCAAGTATTATTTTTGGAATCGATGCACTGCAGTACTGTAAGCATGTACTGTAACCAATCCTGTGTAAAGACTAATATAACGAATATAAACATACCTACATCAAAATGGGACGGCTATATCAGGTAGGTAAGCTGTAGATTTCTAAAATCGTCCCAATTATCAATAAATTTGCCAGTACTAGCTTTACTGGTGTTCAGATAGCAGTTTTCCTCCTTAAAATGAGTCTAAAATGCACTTATACATAGACTATGCTAGATACTTTTCAATAACACCATATAAACAGTTTAATAATGGCTATCACGAGTGGAGTTGAAATCATCCACACGGTCTTATAGGCCAGTATACAATACAAGTGACACATTGAGCTGACATCATCTGAAGTTCTGAAAAGATGCAAACTGAGACCTTAACCATGCTTGGTTTTCCTCAAAGCCCTTGCTACCACCTCTATTAACTCCACGTTATTGTAGCAGAGTACCCTCGCCTACCCTTTAGGCCAAACCGGAGCATCACCTTTCTCCACTTGGCTGTAGTCCGTGCTCTTCTGCCCGCTCTCTTCACGTGTCGAACGTTCGCCTTCCCACAGCTCTTATCCTTAGACAGGCTGACTAGACCATGAAGGACAATAGTTACAAACCTCTTCATCACGCAGGAGTCTACAAGTCAGCACAACGGCACAAGCGCTACTACATACACAACCTCTCTCCTTTGCTCTCTGCATCACATGCACACTCGGTAGTAAGCAAACAGCCTTGCAGTCTCCCTGCAGAGAGAAGCCGTTAAGAGTCATGGACTGCTGATAGAGAGAGAGAGAGAGAGAGAGAGAGAGAGAGAGAGAGAGAGAGAGAGAGAGAGAGAGAGAGAGAATGAATATCCAAGTAAGAATGAGGAGGGAGCACTTCTCATTAAGATTGCAAAGCCTCTTCCAGAACAAGACAAAGCGAGACCTAAGAGGAGGGAGTAGGACAGATGTTGGTAAGAATGCATGTCTTACGGTCCTATACAATGAAAACTTACCACACTAATGGGTCAAGAGATCATGGAGAGTATTGTGTGCGTGTGTGCATGCATCCTTTAAGCTATACACTACCACTGCACAGTGATCAATTCTTATCAAACTTCAACATACTAAAATTAGCAAAAACATTAAAAACTAACAGGTGGTGCGAAAAATTTTGATCATCTTGCTACAGTGGAACCTGACAAGGGGTGGGATATATTAGGTAGCAAGTGAACAGCCAGTTCTCAAAGTTGATGTGTTTGAAGCAGGAATAATGGGCAAGTATAAGGATCTGAGAGACTTTGACAAAAGCCAAATTGTCATGGCTGGACGACCGGGTCAGAGCATCTCCAAAACAGGTCTTGTGGAGTGTTCCTGGTATTGAGTGGTTAGTACCTACCAAAAGAGGTCCAAGGAAGGACAACCAGTGAACCAGTGACAGGGTCATGTCCATCCAAGGCTCACTTACGCAAGGGGAGAGTGAAGGCTAGCCCATCTGGTCCAATCCCACAGAAAAGCTAAGCACAAACTGCTGAAAAGCTTAATGCTGGTTATGACAGGAAGGTGTCAGTACACACAGTGCATTACAGCTTGCTGCGTATGGTGCTGGGTATCCACAGACCGGTCAGAGTGCCCATGCTGAACCCTGTCCACTACAGAAAGCACCTACAATGGGGACGTGAGCATCAGAACTGTACCACGGAGCAATGGAGGAAGGTGGCCAGCTCTGATGAATCACGTTTTCATTTAACACGTGGACGGCCCGGCGCGTCTGCGTCGCTTACCCGAGGAACAGATGGCACCAGGATGCACAATGGGAAGAAGGCAAGCTAGCAGAGGCAGTGTGATGCTCTGGGCAATGTTCTGCTGGGGTCATGGAATTCCTGAGGTCCTGAAACTTTGGGTCTTGGAATTCATGTAGATGTTACTTTGACACGTACCACCTACCTGAACATTGCGGCAGAAGAAGTACAACCCTTCACGGCAGTGGTCTGTTTCAGCATAATATAATAATGCTGAAACAGGATAATGCTCAAAACTGTTCAGGAATGGTTTGAGGAACATGACAAAGAGTTCAAGGTGTTGACTTGGCATCCAAATTCCCCAGATCTCAATCCGATCAAGCATCTGTGGGATGTGCAATCCATGAAGGCCCCACATCTCAACTTACAGGACTTAAAGAATCTGCTGATAACGTCTTGGTGCCAGATACCACAGCACACCTTCAGAGGTCTTGTGGAGTCCATACCTCAATGGGTCAGAGCTGTTTTGGTGGCACAAGGTGGACCTACACAATATTAAGCACTAAGGTTTTAATGTTACGGCTGATTGGTGTAATCCCTCGTAAATTCTATGAGGTGATCCATCTTTCTAAAATAAATATTACACACAATAATTTAAACTTTTCACTCAAAACAATACGAGAAACTATTCATCATTGTTGTAAAAAAAAATATTGAATTTAGCTAGAATTACCTATTTAAATAATAATATTTTCTGTCTCAAATAAACTATATGTACACAAACGTTCCAAAATTATTTTTATATAAAAACATAAGCAGTTAGAAATACCATTAAGCACAATTAGGGCCATAACGAAAGGTTTCCCATGGCTGAAACAGAAAATTGCCGGGAGCTGAACCCATGAGCACACTGTCTCACCACACAGTAAGAAGGATGGTGAAGGAAGGAAAAGGAGTCTAAATAACACAGTTTTAGAAACACACAGTTGAACTGATTTTATGGTTGTTTCAAATTCAACTGTTAAACTGCCCTTTTATACTAACAAGCTGTTTGCAAGAAAGTAGTGCTTGCTGAGAGCATCTCCCGAACTTCACCAAGTGTGATTAGATTCAAGTGTGGTTATATTAGATTAGATAAGATTGGGTATCCTGTGTTGTGGTTGGATCAGACCATGCATGCTGACAAAAGGGTCCGAATATACAGAAAAGCACCTGATACTCCACCGTAAACGATGGAGGGGCTCATTGAATATTTGGAACTGGTGGTTTTGGGTCTCTTTGACGGCATAATGTATTCTGCCAAGTACCTGGATACTTCAGTCGAAAACCTGGCTGTCTCTGCCAAGAGGCTCGGGCCATAGATAGAGCTTTCAACACAGGATGATAAGCCAAACACACAAATAAACTCGGAAATGGTTTAATTATAGGCAAAAAAGCCTCCAGATTTGAACACAGTGGTCTGGATTGAAGAAGGAAGTCCACAAGCCCCACTCGAATATAAAATTAGCTTGCATGGAGAAGTGCGTTGAGATTTGTCTACAAGTGTCTCCAATACAGGAAGAGACTCAGCACTGTTGCTCTCTCCAGGGCATGCATCACAAAATATTAATGGTAAGGGTACCAATTTTGAAATAAGCATTAGTATTTGGTAAATGGCGCACTCATATAGCGCTTTTATCCAAAGCGCTTTACACTGGTTCTCAATCACCCATTCACACACCAATGGTAGCAGAGCTCCCATGCAAGGCGCTAACTTGCCATCAGGAGCAATTTGGGGTTCAGTGTCTTGCCCAAGGACACTTCGACATGTGGAGTCACGTGGGCCGGGAATCGAACCGCCAACCCTACGATTAGCAGACAACCCGCTCTACCACCTGACCCACAACCGCCCAAGTATTTAATTATTTATTGTTATTAAACATTACTGATTGAATGGGTTCTTTGTTTAAATATTAATTTCAGCTCATTCTCAAAAAGGCATCAACAATTCTGGAGGGCATGTAGGTGTTACTAATCCTCATGCAGCTGGCAAAAGGAGGACACACAGGCGTGCACATGTGCACGCATGCACACACCTGAAAATACTGAACTTCTGACAAAAATGAATTGAATAAAAGTTTGGACAAATCGCTACTGAGCCAAGAGAGCACAGACATTTTTTACACAGCATGTCGGAATAACGCAGAGGTCCTTGCTGAGATATCACAGAGAAACCATGAAGCCAAGCATTAAGACAGACGAGCATTAATTACGAATGCTAAAGATTCGGAATCAAAAGGCTTGTTCATGCTAAAATAAATCTACGAAGGGTTTTGCACTTCCAACAGAGCAGTGATGTGCATGCTACCCAATCTGTATCCCATGCCTGATCTGCACAGCATTGAGAGGAAACTCCAGTGCTGCCCAGTTTTGTACCATGTGCGAGTGAACATTTCATGGCACTTTAGGATTCATTGTGCACTCACATGTTCATTATTGAGACCACAGGACATCCAGGGCTGCGCACAGATCCGACACCCTTGTCTGATGGATCAAACAATCGTTCAAACTTATTTTTTTTTTTGCTTTACAGTAGGGGTGGATGATATGACACAAATACCATATGATTCTTCAACAATACACAAACCGTATTGCAATGTATAACTGCGCTTCCAGACAGCCAGTAATACGGTAGGGTTTGTATTTTATTTTTAAGCTGTTTTAATGATACTTAAAGTCTCATACGGTCTCATTCAGCAGGAGCTTTGCAAACCTAAACTCGACGAAATATTTTTACATACATCGCTTGCCCAAAACATTTTCCTCTTGGCTTGGAGCTCGGCTTCCCGAAGACAAGTGAAAATGATTCACAGCGGTTACACTGTGGTGCCAATAACTGGCCACACTAATGCTCTGAGTTGGCAACGAGTTCCCTCTACATCCTGGCAAGAGTTATACCACACGCCGTCACTGCTAGACTGGTAACTACTGAGAAATATCCTGTGCTACGGCCTTCTTATGTTTGAGGACTACTGTTTTAATCACTATATTGGCTGATCTCAATTTGACAATACTTTACCAATGCCACAAAAATAGGCTGAAGCAATGATTTGTTTTAGTGAAATATGAAACTTTTTTGTGAAAATTAATCTCATATGAAATATGCACTGGAAATAACCGTGAAAGCATAATAAACGATCAAATCTGCTGAATCTGCTAGAAAGAAATCCTCTAAAAAGCACAAGGATGATGAAAAGCTTTCTGCCTAAGCACTTCCTCTCTTTTCTTATTAAAGGTTTTTTTTTTTTTTTATAGGAGCCAGCATTCATGTTTGAGGAGCTCCTCAATTCAAGGTCGACAATTCAGACTGATGCATTAAGGAAAGTGAATGAATGTGTAATGAGGTCTGTGAAGGAAGATGAGGGCAACAAGAACTTAATGTAATTGTTAAGAACAACAGTGGCATTTTAGAGCTGGAAGCAAAAAAAATTCAAAACAGAATGATGTTAGCCCGCTTGTGTTGTGGAATCTTGTTTGGATGCACATGTTTAATTTGCGGTGTGAAATGGGGATAAAAGCCCGTTAGAACACTGTAACTTTCACAACCATTTCCTACCAGCGTTTCTAGATTTGAAGATAAAGGCCAAACAGTACGAGCGATGGCAAAATCATTCTGCCTGAAACGGCAAGTACCTTTCGGGGGGCAGTGGTGGCTTAGTGGTAAAGGCTCTGGGTTACTGATCAGAAGGTCGGGGGTCGCTGCCAAGCTGCCACTGCTGGGCCCTTGAGCAAGGTCCTTAACCCTCTCTGCTCCAGGGACGCTGTATCATGGCTGACCCCGCACTCTGACCCCAACTTCCTGGCATGCTGGGGTATGCGAAGAATTTAATTTCACTGTGCTTAAATGTATGTGACCAATAAAGACTTATCATTACTCATTCGGGAACATTTAATGGACATAACATGCAGAACACTGCACAAAAAAGCAATGTCTGTCAAACCAACTTTAAAATAAACTTGTCCCAGATTAAATAGTGGAAAATGATCAGGAAGATGTTGAGCATGCCTGCTGCAAAGTACCCTAACAACAGCGTGTTAGCCAGCACACTCAATCCCCTGCTCTCTATTGGCTGGCTGAATCCCACATGGACAGAAAGAGGAACGCACTCCAGCTGACTGGCTGTGTGACACTCATTCTGCTGGGCACAAGTCACAGCAAAGCACAGTGTCAGGAACAGTTACTATTCTGACAGCCTGGTCAGGCGTCCCTAACTGCTCAGTGGCTGTTACATGCATTTCTATTAACCACACAGGTCAAGGAGAAGGGATCATCAAACTGGCTTGGCTAGGGTGTTCACACAAGCAGTGGTGTTAAACATTTCAAGGCCAAAGGTAAAAAACACAATGATGGTGTCACAGACCGATAAGAATCAAAACCTACTGTAAACTCATCTTCAAAATAATTAAGCTGAGCTCCCCTCAGCTAAGCTGGACCTTACATCCATACCTGGACCATACACCACATTCATATGTGGTTTTTCCCGAAACTTCTGCCACAAAGCTGGAAGCACACAATTATATAGGATGTCTTTATACGGTGTAGCATTACAATTTCCTTCCACAGGAGTCCCAAACCTGTTCCAGCAGGACAACACACCTGTACACAAAGCGAGCTCCATGAAGACATGGTTTACCAAGGTTGGACGGGAAGAACTCGAGTGTCCTGAACAGAGCCCTGATCTCAACCCCTGAACACTTTTGGGATGAACTCAAGCACTGACTGCACTCCAGGCCTCCTCACATGATATCAGTGCCTGACCTCACTAATGCGCTTATGCTTGAATTAATAAATCCCCTCAGCCAAACATCAAAATCTAGTGGGAACACCTTCCAAGAGGTATGGAGGTTAATATAACAGCAAGGGGGACTAAATCTGGAATGGGATGTTCAACAAGCACATACGGGTGTGATGGTCAGGTGTCCACAAACCTCTGGCCATACACTGTATATGTGGCAAGCTAGAAAAACCCTTCAGATTTTGCTGTGCAAACAAAAATGAAGAAAATTGTTTTGTTCCTCCCTATAACACGCTTTGATACATCTTTAAGAAACATGCTGCAATAGAACATGCTTTTACTTAATTTGTAACCTCAGATAGATAAGGAGACACTAACAAATGTGGCTGTAAAACAGTCTGCATAAAGAGGTTTTAATTGGTAGCTTGCCAATATTTTTATTTCCATATTTATTACATGTTAAATTAAATGAAAATTAAATAAGCTAAATAAATATTAGATGCTTTTCGACAAAAGTATGGGGTCTTTAAAATGCTATAACTTTACTTCTGGTTCAACATATCTGCAAAATAGAGACATTTCAGTTCACGAAAATCTATAGTTATCGAGAATTTCACATAGTTTCATGAAAGTTTCTCTGCATGAAGGGTTTTCCAAAGAGCTTCAACATCATGCACTAAATAATATCTCACAATATAGTCTATACCACATAGCCGAAGAATTTTTTATTTTTATTTTTTGCAAAGTGTTCGGTGATTAAACTTGGATTCAATAAAAGGTTCTACAGCATGCACACACTGGACATCACAATCAATATTAACCTCTTAACACTCCTGAAAAATTTACCTAAAACACCCATCCAAGGCGTACCCAAAGTAAAATGAAAGCTGTTCTTGAACCATTTGGAGTAAATGCATGGTTTTGGTCTCTTTTGAAAGGTGACACTCCACAGAAGTCAGAATCACTGTAAATGCTGCTGGTACTGAGTATTAAATGTTTAAACACACTGAAATAGAACAGGTTTTTTTAACAGCAGAAGAGCCGCAGATCACTACGACAGAGCAGTCACATTTCCATACTGTGACAAGCCACATTTTGATTTATTTAAATAATGTATGGTGAGGTATTCAAGGTTTTTCCCACCTGCAAACTAATGCATTTCAAACTGGGCTACAAATTTACATCTTGGCTAGACATAGACGATGTCAAGCAGAGAAATATATATTCCTACCCTCTCCCCCTCCCTCGGAGAAAGCTTACGCATGGAACAATGAAGTGTTAAACACATGTCTCAGCAAAGCAATCTCCAGACATTATAAGGAATATGGATAATTAAACAAAACAAATCAAATGTTTTCATACATCCATGACACGTCTACATAAAACGCACATGAGGTGTAAATGAATGGGAAGAATAGGACAATGTATGAGACAATACATTTGCTGATGATGCACTGCTGCAGTGCAGTAACGGACCATGCAGGCTCCCTGCAGAACAAAACACTCCCCACACACTCGTATGATCAAAACAAGCTCCACAGGTCATAACCCTTTTCCACAGACACACCCTCACCTCATGCGATGTAGTTCCATCTCAACATACTATCGGGAATGAGAAATAAAGAAAGCTCATGCTGATGGGATGTGTGTATGAAGATGCTGAGAAAGACACAAGGGCAGGCCTTCTATTTAATTCTGCGCTTATATAGCGCTTTATCTTAGCGGTTCCAAAGCACTTTACACTGTGTCTCATTCACCCATTCATACACACACTCACACACCAATGGTAGCAGAGCTGCCATCAAGGCGCTAACTTGCCATCTGGAGCAAGTTGAGGTTCAGTGTCTTGCCCAATGACACTTCGGCATGGGGTTTGGTTTAGGGTTAGGGTCAAACCGCAGACCCTACGATTAGTGGACAACCCGCTCTACCACCTGAGCCACAGCCGCCCAGATTTATCGGATCTACTCAATTTTCTCTTGATGCTTATTAACCTGCATGGCAGATCTGTAGAGGAAACTCACTTATAGGCAAATTCTGCCAGCCATCCGTTAATTCCTTGTTAGTGTGAACATCTCTGGCTCAGCAGATTCTCACCGTCAAAGCTCGGAGATGCCAGCAAATCATTACAACAGAAGGCAGCGATCCATTCTAAAGAAATTTTCCAACTCGGATTTCTTTACTATCCCCGTGATAAGAGAGAGTACAAGTCATGTATACAACGCTGGTGAAACTAAGATGGTGGTTAAACTGTAAAAGTCAATATTCTTTGTGTGACACTTTTCCTTACAATACCAGATATGACTACGAATACGTAAACTAACTAACCTTGAGGCTGTGTGTATATAGTGGAGTAGTGATTATCAAAATTTTTGCAGCCAGGGCCCCCTTTAACTGTAAATTATTTCACGCAGTATGGATTCATCTCATGAACATTATTTACATTTTTCAAATAATATTTTTTGGACCCATACAGCAGACTATTCCTGAAATTTCCACTGAGGGAACACATTAGGCCTGAGTTGCCTTTGGTGCTTGGACCCCTAAATATAAAAACTTTGATAAGTCAATTACAGTGATTCACACCACTGTAACAAAATCAAAAAGAGTCACAGACCCCACTTTGAGAACCACCGTGCAAGAGGACCTGCAGAACATCTAATAAAAATGGAGGTGAATTGCACTTTTGTAAACATAAATAGGAAGAGGAAGTACAGTCCAGGAACTGGATAAAAAAATAGGTTATGGTAGCTTTACTCTAGAGAGCAGGTATGGTAAATGAGGTAGAAATCAGACACGTAGAATTTAATTATTATTATAATAATTATTATTTTCAGCAGCTGAACTTCCCTTTAAGACAATAAGACATGTTCAAAAAAAGCATTGCTATTGCGTGTGTCTGTGTGTGTGTGTAAATGCCACATTTATTCTTGCACATTCCCCACTTTTTCCAGACAAATAACTAACAGGCATATCATACAGGATGTAGGTATTTCCCATCATGCACCTCTGCATTCCCAGAACAGGACAGTAATCTAGGTCATGCTGTATGTGTGCAGTGATGGAGCTACTATGGAGTTTTGCTTTTTTTTTTCTTGTTGTTGTTTTTATTATCAGAGTCTGAACTGTGCCATGCGACGCAATCAGACTTTGGATTATAATCGTTTTGCTCAGTCTGACTAGGTCCCATAACCAGATTGTTAACGAACAGAAATAAGAATACATGACCCATTTATGAACTACACTATGAATGGTTAGCTAATAAATATGTACCAAAGTATCATCAACTCATACTTTTGACCCACAGGATGGATCTAAAGCCACCAAAACCTCATCAAACACGAAGGCCATGCATAACCTGCGGTTTACCAATCCCGCATACTTTCACACCTACTTGACAAGCACTAATACTGCGATGATGTAGTGCACATATTGCTAATTCAAGGTCATTCTGCTATATAAAACAGTTTCAGTATACATTGTACATTCTGTACAACAATGATGATTTAAAAAAAAAAAAAAAAAAAAAAAAAAAAAAAAAAAAAAAAAAAAAAAAAGGCACTGCCACAGGTACAGCACAGACAAGGTTATGGATAAAGCTCTTGGGTTATCTGGAATGGGGTGTGTGTTTATCAGTCAGATCATTTTCACAGCTGCAGACTGTAACACAATGTCCAGCATTGACCTCTGTCACACCCCATCTTCCTCCATCTCTTCAACTCTGTCTGCATTTTCTTTTAGGCTAAACAACACTGGTGCAGGGAAGAGCGCTTACCTACTGTAAATGCATTCAAACAACTGTCTATCACTTATCATCTTTTCAGTAAAGTAAGACAATACAAACTTTAGCTTTGCCTTTAATAGATCACAAATATGGTTGAGAGAGTCCAAGCTACGTTCCACTGTTAGGGGTCCAAGCGAGTGGCACAATCTAGGCTACATTACAGTTTGGGCTCCAAACACTGAAACAGTGCCCTAAATAACAGAACTAATAATAGAACTTTATGCCACAGCTCTGCTGACTTCTCGAATCGGATTAAATCAAAAGACTTTCATGAATTTTCTATAACAGCAGCTCTGGCATTACTGTCATTCAAATCAAAAGTTTATATTGAACGCACTCATTCTAATATGTAATTATTAAGAGGCAGATTTTTTTTTATTTTTTAAATTAAAGCTGCAAGCAGCATTTTCAGGGGCCAAGCACCCCGACTTACCCCGAGCTACACATTCACACTACAATTGCTGCATAAGCAATCACAAGAAAATAGAGATATAACTACAGGCAAAGGAATTCCAGAATGATTTGTAGCATCACACATTTGCTAGTCTATTACTTGTGAATAGTTTTGAATATCAGAGATCCTTTGATGACTTAGACCGGTCTCAAGATGATGCGAGCCAAACTTGGTGAAGATTTGACAATAATACAAAAAAATAGTTCGTTGTATTGTAACTTTTGACCAGTAGGTGGCGCTGGCACATAATTTGTTGCATAGCCTCAGGTCATGGTCCTGAAGCTGCCTACCAAGTTGTGTGTCCACGCACAAAGCTGTTTCTGAGATACAGCCTTATTTCACGTTTGGTGGCTTTGCTGTCAGATTTGTTGGCCCATTACAGGCAAAATATTTGGAGTATTCAAAATAATTTTGATAAATTTTGTGAGGCTTACTCTGAAGATGGTGTGTGCCAAATTTGGTGATGATTGAACAAAATTTGTAGGAGGAGTAACATGGACACGCGGTTCAAAAGTTATCACGTACTTCGAAATTAGGCCCAAATTTGACGGTGGCGCCAGAGAATTAGCAGCAATTGGCCTAAAATTGGTCAGAATGTTCCTTAGACCCTCTCAAATCAGTGTGCCAAATTTCACAACTTTGTACCCGATGGTTCTATGGGCTGCCATAGACACTCTAGCCAGAAGAAGAAGAATTATAGATGTTGCTCTGGTGAAGCTTGTAGTAAAGATATTTTTTATGAAAGAAAACTTCATTCAAAGTCAGCGCTTTAATGTAAAGCTATTCCATTTTTTCATCATTGGGAAAGTCTTTGGGACAGAAGCTGTTGCGCTTTGTGGTTTCTCAATAACAAGTCACGTTTTTTCCCCTAAATTATTCAGGAAGGTAACAGCATCAGACCTGCCCGTCGCTGATAATATTTAATCTAATAGAATACCAATGTATTATTCCTTACGTATAAAATACTAAAGACAGTATACTTATGGAAACTAAGAATTGCGCAGCACAGAGAGTGGCTACGTCACATCTTTGTGTTGGAACGTTTATAAGAACTGGTACAAGAACACAAAGCGCTCAAATGATCATTACAAACAAACGTTTGCGAGCCTGCAAAACAATTCATTTCTAGGAAGTCAAGCACTGATTCTTCTAAAACCTAATCAAAATCCAAAGGTACTGCTGTTGCACTGTTGTATCACACTCTCTTCCTCTCGATTAGGCTGGCAGGAGATAAGACACAGGGCCTGAACACCACAATATAAACATTAGATTAGATAACCTAGACAGGTCCTGAGGGTAAATCACCCACTTCATCCAGATTACACAAGCAGGTGATAAGGATGTGTCCTAAGATCAGGATTAAAGATACAAAAATGAATTTCCTTTACAGCATTAAACCTTTGGGGCAATTATTCACCAGGGTTAATGTTTAATGGTAGCGCATTCCTGCAGAGTTAAAACAGTTTCCCAGACTGATTCTGGCACCATAAGTACTCGATAACAACCAGAGCAAATAAAATTTTTGCTGGAGGATTAGATTGGAGGGAAAAAAATGATCTGAAAACTGTCATATTTCAAACTATCGCCTTTATCGAGAGGTACAACTGAACAAAATTAATATCACTGCAACCGGGCTTGAAATAACATTTCTTTTACATTTATGTATACTAGGTTTATGCTTTTCCAACAAAAACCCATCCGGGCCACAGTAAATAATATCAGCTTCTTTAACTGCTGACTTGGGACTGATGAAGCCATCTATCCATTAAGACTAAGCAAAAACGCTCCACTTATGTCAGTGCCATAAAACTAATTACTGCCATTAGGGTTTGTCGAGAAGGAGGTGTGGTTTTCTTTATCTTGAGGTCAAAGCGAGTCCATTTCCCTACGAGCTTCCAATCACAATTGTATTCTAGCTTCCTTTTCAGGTGAAAATGTTCTCAATGAATACACGACCTGCTGCGGACGTACACAAGAGGGCCTTCAACGAGGGCTGTGCCGTACCATATCGTCCATGACACACCAGTACAAATCCTCCCCATGATAAGAATTTATCATCCCGCGATAACGTTTTCACGCGCCGCAACGTGGGCTTCAAACACGTAGAACGAGAACAAGCACAGAGGAAGGCGGAGCTCCAACCCTAGACGAGGATGAAGAATTAATCCACAAAAAAAGAAGCTTCCTCTGTTATAAGGAAGTGGTTCGGGTTTATATATACCGTATTTGATGTTTCGCAGCATAGTTTAAAACGTGCCAAGTTAAACGTTATATGCACGTTTACAGAAGAAAAGAATTTTTACATCATTTCTATTTGTTGTTCCTGGGGTTAGATTATTAATCCTGCGAGTATTTGTGTTTGCATTTTCACTGGAATTTTTAATTTGTGAATAAAATTCACATTGTTATTTTAACCTACTTAACTGGTATAGTTCAGAATTTGATGATGGTTAGGATTACCGGTAAGTTTGACTTTTTTACATCAATGTGTGAACTACCGTGGACGATCATCATAGATAGTTTTACGTCTATAATCGTAATAACAACAACAACAACAACAACAACAACAACATCCCCGCCTTCAACTGAGAACCATCTTCTGAGAAAAGACCCTCTTACATTTCATTACCGTCTTACCTCAAAAGAGAGGACATGACGCCTTATTATAACCCATCAAGAAAGCAACCGTGTATGATTGTTATACTCTCAGAAGACACTTTTTCGAGTCAGTGGACAGTTTTTTTTAGGTGTTTGTGCTCCACCAGAGGCAGGTGATTGACACAAGTGGCTCTGAAGAAGTCTATTTATAGGAAAACCAGGGCGGCTCAATCAAGAGATCATACTTACAGGCATCATTTTTGCAGATGTCAGAGAAACATCAGGCCACGGGTTGCTTCCTAATAACGTTGTCTTTTTGATTTCATATGTGCCTTATAAAATAACCTCTCTGACATGGACACTTGTTCTCAGAGAAGAGACAAACAAGCGGCCATAGCACAGCTCACCAGGGCTGCCCTGAAAATAAGAACAAATAAAATAAAATAAAAATTATTTTAAAGCACGTAACTACCTATTTAACTGCATTAAATACAAGAAAATAAACCTGCACGGTCATGCCGTGCAGGCTGAAATGATAAACAGTAAATAAACTGTTCAGTCACAGCTAGCTGAAATAACCTAACCTCATTACAGGTATTTAAATGAGTGAACACAGTGCTAACGGGCTAGCAAACACGGCTAGCTATTCCTCGTCACTCTGTTTATCTTAACTCGTCGTTCGAATTAAACCTTTGACAAAATACCCCCCAAAACAAATTTAAAATGAAAATAAAACCCACCTTATTTCACACATAAACAAAACCACCGCACGGTTAATGATAAAGCACCGCGGAGCTGAGTTAGCAACAGCTACGTAGCAACTGTCCTAGCGAGAAAGCTGACAACTACTAAACTAAACATGAACTAAAATGACTACATAAATGTCAAAAGTTTAGTGTTTACTTACTCAAGTCACTCGAGGACACTTGAAACAATCCGGTTAAAGAGCAAAAAAAAAAAATTTTTTTTAAATAAACCCGTGTGGTTACTGTAGGAAAGCGAGGTATCGGGGTGATCCAGGCAGCGGAGCAGGAGGGGTTTCCTGAAGGGCAGCGGCGGCAGCACGCTAACAGCCAACTAGCCAGAGCTCTGGCAGCGTACATGCAGACTTTCTGTCTGTCTGTCTGTCTCTGTCTCTGTCTCTCTCTCTCTCTCTCTCACACACACACACACTCCACACACAGGAACAAAACACCACGCTGAGTTTGGTCTACTATAAAAATATATATATATCTTCAGAATAAACGACAATGAAGCGACACGAAAACACTAAAAAGAAGTTATTTCCAGCGGAAGTGTGTAGGAGACGCAGAGGTAATCACACAACACTGATTTGTTAGTGTAGTAAATAAAGGCAGGGCTCGACTGTGAGGAACGCCAGGAATGTGGCGCGGCCCACAGCAGGTAGCACACACAGCAGACGCACACACAGCAGACGCACACTTGAATCCATGTGTTCTGTTTGGGTGAATATTTAAATAAATAAATAAATAAACTTATAAGGTAACTATACTAAAATTCAGCTCTATGTGCTTGGGTCATTTTCTAAACACAAACACAAAGAAATGTACTTCTGGTGCATCTATACCCCACTTCACACATACAGTATACAGCACTGGTTATGTTTGGCACACAATGAAACTTTACAAAAAGTGGTGTAGTGGAATAAAACAGTGTTAAATTGCTTTTAACACAAACAAAACAAGCGGGTGTATACACTCTATTATGTTACATCATGTCTTATTTACACTCACACCTAATTCACCACAGACACACACCTGCTGGTAGGAAGCTGGTAGTATCATTTCAGTGGCTGTGTCTCAATCAGCTGCCTAGAAGACATTAAAGTACAGTGAAATTATCTTTATTCGCTTATCCCAGCTTGTTACGAAGTTGGGGTCAGAGCAGCCATGATACGGCACCCCTGGAGCAGAGAGGGTTAAGGGCCTTGCTCAAGGGCCCAACAGTGACAGCTGGGGCTTGAACCCCTGACGAACTTTCTGATCAGAATCTGTGTGCGTAGCACATCCGGAGTGTATTCATGATTACCACTTATACTGATCAGTGAGTAAATGTATCAACGGCCAAGCAGTAGGTACTGAACTGAATGCAGTTTCCAAAATGCACCAAATATATATATATATATATATATATATATATATATATATATATATATATATATATATATATATATATATATAATTGATCTGATCTTCAACTGTGCAAATATTTATTTGCTGATTAAATTCTGATTTGAGTTTTTTAATTGAAACGTTTAAACATGTTGGTCATTCACACTTTCACGATTTACATTACCCACAATGCTGTTCTACTACCTGCTGGTAATGGTGCAGTGAAAACTAAAAATGTACATTTCCTGAAGAAAATGTGAGTGGTGCTTGCCGTGGCAAAACTCGGGCAGGGCGCCAATAGACTATTTTTCATCTCTACCTAAGGAGACCGATGCAGCAGCGCTTTAGTTCTTTAGTCTGTCCAGCTCTCTAACACTCCCATCTGTACACTCAGCTCAAACAGGTCAGGTTCCAAAGCTTTCACTTTCATGCTAATAAAGCCATCAACTCACTCGAGCGTGTCATCTCATTGATCTGAGCCGAGTGTCTTCCGTAACTCAGCACAACTGCGTTGTTTAGTTGTATTGCATTCTTGAACTTTAAGTCCAACGCTGCTGTCTACACTATTCCTACTTTTGATTTCTCATGGGAAATGGTGCGTGAGAAAAGCACTTGCCCTTGTGTTTTCAGAGCCAACAGCAGAACCTGACCCTTATTGCTTTATGTTTGAGATTGTTGAATGTTTTAAAAAATCCTATTACGAGCCATTTTAACTGTGCTAGCAATGTCCCGTTGTGATGTCAGTGTGGCACCTCTGAACAAATCAGCACCAGACTCTCTGAACACATCACAAATATTTAATTATAAACATATTTAATGTGTTTCGGGGACGACTTATCCTTTAATAGCTTATAGGCAACATTCAACTGGATCCAAGCACTGAAACATAAATACAAATGACAGAATATAGGCCACATCAGAGGGCTCAAGCACCATATGATGGGCAGTGTTAGAGTAGTTGAAAAGAGTGTCTCGGCTTCCCTCTAGTGGCTGGATGCAGTATCTTTAAATACTGGGGTTTCGGAGCCTGGGGGCGTGGCTGGCGAGTTGATTGACAGTGTGCACTTTCCATCACTGCATACACCATGGCACAGACCGCTCCTCCACTACTTTGCAGCTTTAAACGATTTTGACTTTGAGAATTCATGTACTGAAATCATGCCTTGTTCTGAAGTAAAATGTTCTGCATCACTCTGTGATGGACCCAGTTTTCCTGGAATAGGCTCTACATCACCTGTGACTCTGACCAATATAAAGTTACTAACATTCTGAACATTTTAGTGTTTTCCCTGGTCTAACACACCTATTTCAGATAATCGGCTATTTAACAGCCCTTCCCCAGCTGAAGTGGTGTGTTCAGAGATCAGGCAAAACACTATCATGTTTAAGACAGGGGGTATTCCAGGACTAGGTTTGGAGACCTGTCCCTTAGAATATACCAGGAGTGTCCAATTTTATCCGCAAAGGGCCAGTGTGGGTGCAGGTTTTCATTCCAATCAAGTAGGAGCCAGGCTATCATGGGCACAGACTCACCCAAATTGGACAGTTGAAAACTTGAAAAAGACCAGGTGACTTTTTTTTCTAATCTTCAGCTGCCCAATTTTGATGACCCTGTACCCATGATAGCCTCAGATTCCTGTTCTTGGCTGACAGGAGTGGAACCCAACATGGATTAATAAAATGTAGCAAATACACCTCACGGTTTGATGTTTTGTTCATAATGAGATGCTTTTCTGCTCGCCACAGGTGTAAAGAGTGGTTATATGAGTTACTATATCCTTCCTGGCAGCTCGAACCAATCTGGTCATTTTCCTCTGAATTCTCTCATCAACAAGGTGTTTCCATCCACAAAACTGTCTGTCACTCAATGTTTGTTTTTTTTCCGCACCATTCAGTGTAAACTCTAGAAACTGCTGTGTGTGAAAGTCTGAGATCAGGAGTTTCGGAAATATTCAAACCAACCCATCTGGTACCATCAACCATGCCACGATCAAAGTCCCTTATCCATCCACATGAATGGCTGATTAGATAACTGCATGAATGTGCAGGTATACAGGTGTTCCTAATAAAGTGGACAGCGAGTGTATGTAGTACCAGGAAGACACTGTCTTTATTACTAAGTATTGAACATCAGTTCCTTGTTGAAGGTCAGGTTTGTGAGGATAGTAATAGGTAGTTATATGGCTTAATGAATTTGTAGGCTAGCCTGTGTAATGGCAGGCTTTACAAGCTCACTACAGCCCACATATACAGTTTTGTGAAAAAGTATTTCTTCTGTTTTTGTGTAGAGCTCATAGATCGAGATGGACACGTACAAATTCCTGGGTGTTCACCTCAACAATAAACTGGACTGGTCCATAAACACAGATGTCCTGTATAAAAAAGAGCCAAGGTCGTCTCCACCTGCTGAGGAGACTGAGGTCTTTTGGTGTGTGCAGGACCCTGCTAAAATCGTTCTATGATACTGTGGTAGCATCTGATATCTTCTATGCAGTAGTCTCCTATGGCAAGGCCCCCCAAATGGCGTTAAAATTTGACCGAGGCCCCCCTTTTACAAGATGTCTTTAAAACACATTAAAAATACAGACTTCTGAATATATCCCCTTTTTTATTTTTTATTAATAATCACATTTTTACATTACATTAGGAATTGATTGTGTGTGTGTGTGTGTGTGTGTGTGTGTGTGTGTGTGGTTGTCTGAGAGTGAGAAAGAGAAAACACATTTATTTATTTTTCACACCAAATTGTTGAGGACCCCCGGGCGCCCCCTGGAGGCCCCCAAGGGGGCTACAGCCCCCACTTTGAAAACCACTGTCCTAGGGAGTCGGGAGCACAGAGAGGGACAGGAAACGTCTTAACAAACTGGTTAAGAAGGCTAGCTCTGTCCTGGTCTGCCCTCTGAAAGCAGAGAGGTGGTGAGAGAGAGGAGGATGATTCTTCTCACCCCCTGTATGAGACACTGGGGTCCCTGAACAGCTCCTTCAGCAGCAGACTGCAGCACCCTCAGTGTAAGGAGCGCTACTGCAGGTCCTTCATCCCAACAGCAGTTAGACTCTTTAATACAAAAAACAACATAATGTAGCACTGCTATCTGTTTTCCCATCATCAGCCAACATGCTCACAATAATTCTGCAATATGAATATATATTCATTTATGATTTGTTGCTCACCCTCTATTGTGAACTGTGTAATACTCCATTTATCAATTGCATGTATATAAACAAAGAGTTATTCATTTGTCCATCCATCCATCCATCCATCTTCAACCGCTTACTCCTTTTCAGGGTCACGGGGAACCTGGAGCCTATCCCAGGGAGCTTCGGGCACAAGGCGGGGTACACCCTGGACAGGGTGCCAGTGTTACTCATTTGTATATATTAATATTTGTATTCATCTGTATATACACTGAGGTGTATATAAAGATAAAACAAAGGCAACCTGAATAAACACACAATATAGTTTAAATGATAATGTTATTTATTGAGGCAAAAAGTTATCCAATACCAACTGGGCCTGTGTGAAAATGTATTTGCCCCATAGTTACGAACTCCCCAAATCTATAAAACTGCATTCATAATGAGGTTCAGATGGACTAGACGCAACCAGGCCTGATTACTGCAAACCCTACAAACCTATTACAAAGACTTCGGGACTCAAAAGGACCACAGTGAGAGCCATTATCTCCAAATGGAAAAACTCGGCACATTAGTGAACCTTCCCAGAAGTGGCTGACGTTCTAAAATCCACCTCTGAATGACCCAAAAAGCTAAATTAAAAATTTTGGAGTGGCCTACTCAAAATCCTGATTTGAACCAATCGAGATGCTGTGGCAGGACCTTAAACAGGCAGGTCATGCTCAAAAACCCTCCAATGTGGCTGAACTAAAGCAGTTCTGCAAAGAAGAGTGGGCCACATGCTGTGAAAGACTCCTCTCCAATTATCGGAAGCGTGTGGTTGCAGGTTATTGTTGCTGAAGGTGGCACAACCAGATTTTAAGTTGAAGAGGGCAATTAGTTTTTCACATTGGTGATAGGTGGATTTATTTTTGCTTCGATAAAAAAAAAAAGACTTTTGTGCGTGTTTACTTTGTCTTTGTTTTATTTCGTTTGCAGATCTAAAACTATTTACTATGAGATATACACAAAAAACAGAAGAATCAGGATGGGGGCAAATACTTCCCTCACAGCACTGTACATAAAATCAGTTGCACTCAAGTGTATTGGCAAACATGATCACTTAGCAGGTATAAACCATTTCAGGAAGTCGCATTCCAGGTTTTATGTCATGTCATGTTAATCAAACACGAACACTTATTAGGTATAGTCAAATGGCTTGTGCCTGTTAGTTTACCATTTCCAGACCCTAGTAACTGTAGCACATCAAACTGAGACGACCACACAGATTGTACAGGTATTCCAAACAGAGCATTTATTAATTTCACAAACAGATAAACATCCTGGCGTCAGTGAAGCTCTTCTCGGGGAGATTTACACAGTGGGAGCAGGGGATGATCACATGGTCTGGTGGTCCAGTCAATGCGAGTGGTCAGACTCTAAAGGAGTCAAAGAAAGGTTTCCATTAAAGACAAACAAACAACTTGATCAAGGAATTAAGACAAATTACAGCACGCTGAATCGGCAGAATTTACAGTCCCCTCTGAAAGTATCGGAACGGCAAGGCTTATCCTTTTGTTTTTGCTATACGCTGAAGACTTGGGTTTGAAATCAAAAGATGAATACGAGAGGATAGATCAGAATTTCAGCTTTCATTTCCTGATATTTAAATCTACAATGTGTTAAACAACTTACAACAGTGTTAATTAAACCACAGCTTTAAAATGGCTTGCTTTTCTCCCATAGACAGCTTTCTGGTTTTCATGTTGGTTTATCCTTTTAGAACAACAAACGCAGTCTTCACATGCAAAACCCAGGGCTCAAACCAAGAGTAGACATTCAGAGCTATTAACTGTTTAAACAATCAGTCTAACAGAGCATACCTGGCTAAGAAGAGACACCGGTCAGTCACATGTTCTAATATTTCTGATCACTCGTAAAATGAGTGGGTTTAAATGATAAACAACTTCGAGCATGGAAGTCGAATACATAACGGATATGAATATCAGGAAATGAAAGCTGAAATTCTCATCGATCATCTTGATCTCAAACCCAAACAGAAGAATTGCCATGACAATACTTTCAGAAGGAACTGTATAGATCTGTATATGATCTATAAATGTTGAAATGTGAATAAATATTCCAGTGGGATTCAGTAGTGAGTCAGACAAAAAATTTTCCATTGCTCAAAACTGGCCAATTAAACTGATAAAACACACACATGCCAAGTCAGTATAAGAATTTAATACCAATATTTTTTTTGTTAACATATTGGTTTGATCAGTAATTATGAGATTTCCTGTCAGGCTTTGGAATAACATTTGGCCTCATTTTTGTAATGTGAATATGTACTAACGTGATCTAATATCAGTGTAGTAAAGGACAGTTCGGTAAAGGATAGCGGTCATAATGTAATCGGTATCTAAATAGAGTTTGATGATAATATAATAACTCCCACAAAAAAAAAGAAGGGATACAAAAAAGATTTCAAAGCTGAGTAACATTAAAAACTATCCAATGTGGCCTGAACAACCCATCACTATTATCTAAGCATGGGCTTAGAACTAATCTGCAGTAAAACAGAACAAAAAGGAAAATGAACGTGACGTCATCTAAATCAAATATTAGAATGATAAACAATAAGGCTTCTTTCCAGATGAATGAAACTTTTAATATAAAAGTAACAGCATGTCGATGCACACTATATACAGATGGTAAAATGATCTGTATACATGTATATACAGATACTATCTGTTAGAGGTTTAACGCAAAGCCACGATCTGTATCTGGTTTGATGCTCAAAATATCTGTATTCGGGTTTAAAGCCAAAGTGGGCGTGGCCTAAACCAGAAAGTCAGCATGGTCTGTGAACTCTGGCTCGGACAGTTCCTCAACATCAGCTACATCACTCGAGTTAACTGCTCTCAACTAGAGACGTGTGCGAGACTGGGTTTTTTTTTCCTTTTCTTTTAACCCTGCATGCACAGTCATCATGTGTGCTTGTACTTTTCTCTTACTGAGGATGAATAAATGAAGAATTTTTTTCTGGTTAGCCTACTGAGGTGTATTGTGTAATTATTTTGGTCAGGCCAAAAGAGCGGTTTGGCTGAGAGATAGTCAATCAGCTAAGACACTTTCCCTCTGTAGTTTTGCACAGGAGATACATGAATAATGTAGTGAAATAAAAGAAGCTTATATCTACTAGAGTTGTCAAAAGTACCAGTACTTCGGTACCAAGCCTGTACTAAAAAGAAAAAAAGTTCACGGTACCAGATTACCGGCTGACCCGGTACTGACGCGCTGCCTGACAGGGGGTCAGTCGCGAACTTTTCATGGGTGCACCGCGCAACAAGAAGACACTGGAGCCAAAGCAGCAGCAGCTCTGCCGGTCGCCATGGTTGCATCCAAAACCGCATACTTACCTACTACATAGCAGGTGAAATACGTGTATTTCTCTCAGACACTCGTTCTTCCGCTTTCGGTGCTATTACCGCTAAGTGTGTAAAAGCCACGCCCCTAAAATTGATGTGCGGATTGATTAACCGTGCTTTCAGGAAGAGCGGCTGCTTAACCGCAGTATTTATTCAAGCAGGTGAGTTTAAAATGATGGTAGCAGCTGCATTATGAACGTTCCAGTGTATTATTACAAGAAAACATCCTCGTTTGTGCTTACTTAATGGTTCGCGCGTTTAACGCTAATATGGTCAGGAGTCCTTAACAACTTTTATTGGGGTAAAATAAATGGGAGGACATGATGGGGTTTACTAATTGTACACACCAGAGGCTTTTTGATGACCGATATATCTGAAATTTATGCATTAGAAAATAACAGATGTGTGGAACTGTTTATAATGTCTTTAATATCACTCAGTCAGAAATTTTTTTTACTCTTGGCTGGATAACTCTAGTAGCTTTAATAAAGACAAACTTGAAGTATACAGAATGGCATTTTTAAAAATACATTTGATATTTATTTAACTTTATTAATAAAATAGTGTGTTCGTCAATTCGCATGTTTTTATGTTTTGCTTTGGTACCGAGTACCGTGGAATTTTACTGGTATTGGTACCCGACTATTGAAATTTTAGTACCGTGACAACTAGAGATGCACCGACGTATCGGCCGATAAAGGCTAATTTCCTCGGCCGATAGTTTAAAAACATCTGATGATCAGGGCCGATTATATCCTGTCAATCAAAAGAGGGCGGGGAAAACACATTGATTTTGTGCTGTGTGTAAAGATGATGTCTCTCTCTTGTGTGGAATGATGACAAAACTGCAGTTTGTACGCTCTAATCTCTGTACTGCTAAAAATTTTACACCGGACGTGAGCAGCAGTGAAAGGGGAGTTTCGGCGTCGAGTCTAAACCTACTCGAATTGGCGAAATCGCAATTGCATGAAATTGTTTCACACGGTCTTTCGCAGTGATGTCTGTTGGTAAATGAGACGTTTTAGCTGTACTCATGTTCAACACACGTGAATGGAAGAGGGCTTTGGCTGAATGCGCGTTGTGATGACGTCACATGACATGTCTTGGCCCAAATCTGCGGTAGTTTTGAAAAACTGCAAGCTCGAATATCGCAGTGTTTGCTCGATTTTGCGTTCATTTCTGCATTTGCAAAATCCGGGAGGAACTGAATACGCAACTGATTTGAATGACTGAATATTGATTTTTATATTTAATGTTGATTGTTGACGGACTACGATGAAAGTTATCAGTGAGCCAAATGACGTGTTCTGAAACCACTTTTACTTTACATGACACATACGACCCGTGTGAATCTCATTTTAGGACAAACCGTGTCGTTAATACTCTCATTTTACAAGGTGATCTTATTTCAAATACAAGATATTTATACTCATAAGGAACACTATGACTCTTCCAAAAACTACAGAACCGTTTCACTTTATCCAGACCACTAACTGTAATGTATCTTACATGACAACATTATGAACAACTATAGTCATCTCTCAGAAAAATTTAAGAACCTTGACGACACTGAATGTTATGTTCAAAATAAATACGTTGCCTATATATGGATAATTTAGAAAATATTTAATAAAGGAGAAATACTTACTAGACTTCACTGCTTTCTTTCCTGAAGGAAAAAGACAAACACACAATCATTACAAGCCAAAAAACAAAAAGTTCACTGCATAACGCTGAGAGAACGCAAGCTCTAAAGGTACCTTTTATCTACAGTACATGCAGAGAGCCTACCTCCATAGGAGAGTTTGTAGTAAAGATAAGTCATGATTCCCAGGCCAACCCAGACCTCCTGGTACGCCTTGCTGTAGTACGGGCCGACTCTAGACCACCATGTTCTAAACACAGCTCCAGCCATCTGGTGATCAGGAGAGAAACACACACAACATGAATGGAAAAAAAGTCTACAGCACTTTGAGGCACTAGGAGAGAGTGTTGTTTTATTTATTTATTTTTTAAATGCAGCCATGTGGTGTCACTGGATTATCACTAAAGGTTAAATGGGTGGAGTCGAATAAGATTTGAGTACTCTTTTAAAAAATTATTTATTTATTGAGCCTGCACACGTTTCCAACCCATGTGCACAAAACTCTGTTTCCAAAACCTATGGTGGTTCAACTGAAGTTACCATTAACAAGGACCGTCATGACATCACTGTTACTCGCACCTTACATTCAGCTGCTTGAAATGAATTGAAGTTACAACTCATGCAGCTTCTCCTCATACAGATTGATGAGGATGTGAAAGGGTGTTGGGGATATAATGAGGGGCGCGATGATGAGTGGGGGCGCGATGATGGGTGGCGTTGGGGGTGTGTCTATAAAATGACTGACAAGAGGTCAATCCAAAGACCAACAAACTTTTTTTGATGTTGAAACTGGTTTTCTTCAGCTATGTAATATATTTGTTATAAGAGAATGGCGTCAACTTTTTAAAAATCGTTTCTACATAATTTTCCACAATATTTGTTCTATTGGCAAATGAAAAATAATGACTATAGCACCTTTAAGCACATGAAAGACATGCATTTAGAGTTTTTTGCCCATCCGTAATGAGCTCGCGTGCTACAATTGGTTACCAGTCCCATCTGTCAGGGTGACATTTCTATTAACCAATCACAATTTAGGACACGGGACGGTTCTGGCCAATCATAGCACAGAAGGTGGAATCTGACGGAATACGGTTGGGGGTAAAAATAAGCAACAGTCTGCAAATTATCTAAAATTAACGACTGTACTCGAATGAATTGCTAGTTTAATCTGTCTAAAATTACATTTTCTTAACCTCAGATTTCAAAAACCTAACTAACATTCACGCACAGGGTTCATTAGCGTTAATGTCACTCGGCTAAGGCCTGGGCTTAACAAGAAACATATTGCTTATTCCAAACACGAGAATTTCACTACTATCTTCTGTTTAAGACTTATTTTACCATCTTATAAACCTGTTCTGAGACAAACAGCTCGTCACTCACCTCTAAACTGTAAGTATTGCGGATCACCCGGAGAAGGTCACTGTCCAACTGAATGCTAGCTCGCGACAGGAGACTCACAGATGAGCGGAAATGCAAATTTGGCTTCCGGTCGATTATAACAGCATCACGTTAAAATAAAAGTCTTCATTCGTACGACTACATAGTTCATAAAGTCACTTTCGGCGTTATTTCCCCTCATATTTTTCCAGTCCCATATACCAGGGGTTCCCAAACTTTTATAGGGCAAGGCCCCCCAAATGGCATATACATTTGACCGAGGCCCCCCTTTTACAAGATGTCTTTAAAACACATTAAAAATACAGACTTCTGAATATATACCCCCCCCCCCCTTTTTTATTAATAATTACTTAACATCTTTACATTGCATTACATGAGGAATTGATTTTGTGTGTGTGTGGTTGTCTGAGAGTCAGAAACTGAAAACATGTTAGTGGGAGGGATGGGCACACCAAATTATTGAGGCGCCCCCTGGCGGCCCCCACTTTGAAAACCACTGCCATATACAGTTAAGATATTTATTATTTACATATTAAAACATTTGAGCAATGTGCCAGGGGAATACATTTTATTTATGTCTTTTGACAAATGTAGTCGTATTGCCTCTGAGTCACAAGATGGCAATGTTTACTGAAGGTAGACCTTAAGAGGAAACATTTATGACAAAATTAAGTGAGTAATTTTGACATTTTATTTTATTGCTAGTGATTAAGTCAAACATATATTTTACATACAAGATATTACAAAAGTTAGAAATGATAAAACGCATAGCAACATTTGGCTGTAGGCTACACTGACAATATTAGGTCTGTGATCCATTTATAAGCAAAGAGGGACAGTTATATAAAGGAAACCTTGAAGGAAGGGGGGGAAACAACAAAAAACTATTTGGCTTTAGCTGGTATTTCATGAACATATTTCACTATCCTTTTACACATAGAAGGGAAAACACCACATTAGTTAACTGATGCGCACACACATATACACACACACACACACACATACACGGGTGTAGTCTGTGTGATCAGTGCATACAGAGATCTACTGAACCATACAGAGAGCTGTGCTCTTCTCTTCCCCCAGGCTTTGTAATCCAAAAATATAACTGAGATAAAGGGCCGATTAGGCTGTGTAAGTCGGTTGGTGGCTGTGTGCAGCTTACTGAGCTCATATGGCTCATGATGTTGAAAGTATTTTGTATAAATTTGGTGGACGAAGCTCTTACTGACTAGTAAACAGACATGACTGACACAATATATTTGGGAATTCCCATTTAGTTTATCAGTGGAAATTGAATAAATTAAAACCAACTGACCGAGAAACTTTATAGACTCATTTTGTGCTCACAGTATCGCATATAAAAGCCTTGCCTTAGTCAAGAGCCAGCTAAGTCCAAGCACTTTCCTTGACCCATGAAACTCAGTCTCTAATATTCTAACTACTCAAACCCAGATCACACTATTGCTGTCCTGTTTGTGTCCAGGGGAAAGTTTTTGCCTATGGGAAGGACACTGTGGTCACTAGGGTCTCTGAACTATTTATGGCACTGTAGGCCTCAGGCTAGTCATAGGGAAAGGAGCGGAAGTAGGGAAGACAGTCCCTTTGGACAGTATAGGAACAAGCACTATGTAAATGCCTGTCCACGTAGCTGGATATGGTTGGGATCTCCTCTCGATGCTTTTCTTGCCCTTCTAGAGAAGATGACATTGTAGTCTTTCGGTCACGGGTGTCGATGTCTGCAGGAGAAGGCGAAACAGGAAGTGGGGCTGGAGGGAAAGACCTCCTGTAGCCCACCTCTTCCCTCAGCACCTGTTTGAAGATGCACACGAGCTCCCAGGGAGCGACATAATTGTGAGCCAAAATCTCACGGAACCTTAAAAGAGGTAATAAACACACACACACACACACACACACACACACACACACACACACACACACACACACACACACACACACTTTGGTTATTAATGATCAGTAGCTACTACATGTACAAACACCTACACGTACACATACCTGAAGAGTACAGTGGCTATATGTGAGGGTGGAATTCGGGCACAGAGCCGTTCTAGCAGTCTGCATTCGGACGCTGGTATCAGGGCAAGCAAGCCGTTCTGGGTGAGAGGCCGGCGATATCCTAGAGCACCATGTGAGCAATGTTGGCGCTCTTCCTCCAGAGCCAGACACTCTCTTTGCTCGAATTGCCATTGAAGCTCCTGGAGTAACACCCGGTTGGGGCCCATGGAGGTCGCACAGTTTGGACCCTGCTCACCTTCCTGATGGGAGGAATTCATCCAGGCCAGGAATGGCATTGCAAGACTATGGTAGGGAAGCAGAGATAGGGAGATGATTTCAGAGAGGTACAGGTGTATTTCCATCAGGTTGAATATTCCAGACTTATTAAGTTTTTTTGTTTTTTTTTTAATTAGTTTGATTAACAAATGAAAAAAAACCCCCAAAAAGCACACTATATCATGATTGGATCCTAGATACATTATATTATATACTGTATTCTGGCTTTCTAATAAAGCAAATCTCAGTTTCTTAATAGACTCATAGTCACTGCTCGTTAATGTTTCTCTCTCAATTCCTTCCCATTCAGTTATATTTGTTTATACATCCTCAGGATAGGCTTCAGATGGAATGGATCTCAAATGGAGAAAATAACTTCAGGTCTTTCACGTCACCTTACATAACTCTTGAGTAGTGCAGAAACTACTCAAAGCACCTGTGGTGATTCTCTTTCCAGAAGAAGAAGAGGCTGTTTACTGTTTAGCTAAAGTGCAGGTATGGAAGGCAACGCACAGTAAGAAAGATGGTGATAGCACCATATTACCAAAAGTCTCATCTACACTGAAAAGTAGTCAAGACCTAGTGTCACATAAATTAAAATGGAAGGCACCAATTTCTCGATCTAGGCATAAAATGTGGAAAGGGTGATTATTAAGCGAGGAGTTCGGCAGCAAACTGCAGACAAAGCAAGGAGAACTGTAAATGGAATAAAACCGGTAGAAGATGAGGTTAAAGAAAAAGGAAAACAACTTAAAGGTCACATAAACAGAAAACAAAGGAGAGATTAAAAGAAAAAGAAAAAGAATGATGAATGAGGATATAAGAGAGTGTATCAAAGGGCATGATATCAGAACAGGATTGACACACACTATTGTGGGGACAACATAGCATCCAGTAAATCTTAAGAAATACTAAGAAATAATCAAATCTCCTCACCTTGGATTGAAAGGACGATACCCATGATGCCGTGACTCCATATGGTAAACCTTGAAATGATGAAAAGATTAAGATAGGATAAGACACTAAACGAATGACAGACAGACAGAGTGTTAGAGATAGCAGTGTTGATGCCAGTGTTCGGTAAAGTTAAGAGAGAGGGAGAGTGACTGCTTCCCCTGCCTACAGCAAACTGCCTTCTGTCTCTCTGCTCTGATAACCAGCCTCCGCTCGCTGACCCTGTTTCCATTCAATCCAACCACACACACACACACACACACACACACACACACACACACACACAGACGTGCTGGCATACACATGCACTCTTTGCACATCCTTCAGATCAAGTTGTTAAGGTCGTGAGACAGTAATATGTTCAGTAAGTTCATAGAAGCTTCTCACATCATGATATAAAGTAGTATGTAAAGAAACCCTATTGTGTGTTAGCCTGCAAGATTAATAGATTAGATCTGCTCAATTTATTTCCACCCATGAACCCATTAAATGAAGTTTCACAGACCCCCATATGATCAGAGCATTTTTGAGTATTGTCCAATTATTCCAATATTAAACACATTACGCACATATAGACCATCATCTTTATTCATGGAACGAAACAATATGGGTGGTGGGGGGGGGGGGGGGTCGCCTCCGCTGTTGGGGGCTCGAATCCCATCTCCGCCCTGTGTGCACAGAGCCTGCACGTTCTCCCTGTGCTTTGAGGGTTTCCTCCGGGTACTCCGGTTTCCTCCTCCAGTCCAAGGACATGCGTTGTAGACTGATCGGCATTTCAGAATTGTCTGTACTGTTTAAATGTGTGTGTGAATGTGTGTGATTGTGCCCTGCAATGGGTTGGCAACCCATCCCAGGTGTCCCCCGCCTTGTGCCCTGAGTTCCCTGGGTTAGGCTCCAGGCTCCCTGCGACACAGTGTAGGAACAGAGTTATGGAAAATGGATGGGTGGATGGACAGTGCGGTATAATGCATTACAACCCCAACATTGATTATTTTCCTATAACAGCAAACCCTGTCATACTTTATTTAATTCTTCTTATATCATAGAAATGTGCCAAAACTAACAATCTTTTATTTATTAAAATGACAAGTTGTACTTTTTTGTCTGTATATAGTTACATTTAATGTTGTGGAACGTACGCGAAACAAGTTTGTCCCTATTATCATATATGTCATTGCAGCTATAAGTAGTTTTCTCATCACTAGCCTCTCTCTCTCTCTCTCTCTCTCTGTCTCTCTCTCTCTGTCTCTCTCTCTCTGTCTCTCTGTCTGTCTCTCTCTCTCTCTCTCTCTCTCTCTCTCTCTCTCTCTCTCTCTGTCTTTTCTCTCTCTTGAAGTTAATACAACAAAAAATGCAGCTTGTTGTCCTCTGTCCCAATGACTGTCAGAAAGCTAAAAGTTACAGCTTTACCTCTGGTACCTATCCACCATAGAAGTCCCTGTGTAAGTGATGATAAGGGCATTAATATAAAGCTTGCAGGAACTAATGTCTGACCCGTGCTGTTATAGAAAATGAATCAACACCCGACTAATCAGAATTGAGCATTCAATAACGCTGTAGTATAAATATCTACAGGTATAATGGCTAATATCTGTAGTAGTTGATACTTATTGTCTTCGCACCATTTAGAAGAGAATAATAATCATCGCAAAACATCGCAACTTTGCGACAGCTTCACGATCCAGCCATGAGAATGATTTCAATACATTATTTTGTATTCTCGTGTTAATGTATGGAGAGTCCTATGTATGGAGACTTTTGGGACACCTTATATGGTGTGGAGTTCTTTACACCAGTTACAGCACAACAATTAAAGAGGCTACGTTATACCCACATTTGAAGACAACTGTAAAACGGTTCATTGCTCAAAATCAAAGGAAGGCAAGTATTCAGGGTCAGAAATGCCCCTCACATAGAGCAGTTGGTTGCCATATGGAGGCCTTTGGGTAGCCTTCTGGCCTGTTTGTCCTCTGAGACTCATAATCAGTGAAGTGCAGCTGGTACTGGTTCTGTTAGAGACTGGGTCAGGCTTCACACTCTGTCTTCTCCATATGAACAAAATAGGTCCATGTGTGCACATGTACTAATGGACTACTATCAGCATAACTAGCTCATTTTAGATAAATGAACTATGGAAAACAATGCCAAATAAGCCAGGCTTTAATCCATCCATCCATTTTCTGTACCGTGTATCCTTTAGGTTTGCGGGAACCCCGGAGCCTATCCCAGGGAGAATGGGGCACAAGGCAGGTACACCCTGGACACAATCACACACCCATTCATACACTACAGACACTTTGGACATGCTAATCAGCCTATCATGCATGTCTTTGGACTGGAGTACCCGGAGGAAACCCCTGCATCACGGGGAGAACATACAAACTCCACACACACACAGGGCAACAGTAGGAATCGAACCCCCGACCCTGGAGGCGTGAGGCGAACATGCTAACCGCTAAGCCACCGCGCACCCACCAGGCTCTAATAGGAATTATTTTAAAAACATAATCTACATAATCTGTGTATGTATGTTTGTATATTTTTTGTCCCAGTCAGGCATTCCTCACAGTTCACAAGTGAGTCTTTTTAGTGTATAACCAACACGATACCGACTCCGCCATGAAAATCGATCCGTTACGATCTCACTAATGCAGTGGCATCAGAGAGGATCTGTCTGTGCACTTTGCATAAGGATGGATTAACCTTTCAGTCCATTATTATATTGCATTTTGTTAAACATTTCATAATTGTGATTAATGGAGCGCGGCATGGATAGTACATGAAATAAATCGGAGTGAGACAAGTCTTCAAGCTTGAACGGATAATAGATTGAAGTTGTTTTTTCCACAGAATGTCTCTCCCGTATTCAAATACTTCTTTTACATTTACAGGTTCTGACAGTGCCATCTCTAGGAAGAGCGAATTAGGAATTCAGAGCGACTGACATGCCAGCCGTGCTCCTTCAGGGCTGCAGTGTTCTGCTGGTATTTATTAGACTTTCTCAGACTCCTCTCTCTTTATTTCACCGAAGGTGACGATATTTGTGTATGCCTCTGTATGAGTCATCATTCCCTTTCGAGTGATAGGGGGATATTCTGGCATGGCTCTGTTGCTGGGTGTCATATTGTTGAGCACAGAGCGTTGTACATCATCAAGCCTAAATATCACACTGACCTTCCCTTCACACTCAGCATAGCCTGAGCTGAAATGGCGTGACAGGGTGGCAGGGGATGATGCATCATTATTTGGTTTACAGCGCTGTACGTACGATCACACTGTACAAACTATTCAGTGTGTAATAATGCAAGATTAATGGTTACGAATCGTTTAGGGGAACTGCTTGAATTAATATGTATGACTTTACTTTTAAACATTTGAGTATAGTTGGCAATGCTAGTCATGATATTGGCCTTTCAAAGCTGTATGCATTTCTTGCAAGGGGAATATTTTGTCATGTGGACCTGGCATCTCTGTACCTGTAACAAGTTTATGAACTGAAGAGGTAGAAGTGTTTCTCTACACCTGTCTGACTCATCAGGGATGAAACGGAGACAAACATACTAATGCGTGACTGGCTCAATTATATCTAACGTGTTTAAAAACCATAACTGGTGTTACCCAGTGTCTAATATGTGTTGACTAACAAACTATTAACAGACTACTAAATGAAAAGCATTCAAATCCATCCATCCATTTTCCATACTGCTTATCCTATACAGGGTTGTAGGGGAGCCTGGAGCCTATCCCAGGGAACTTGGGACACACGATGGATGCAGGGTTCCAACACGCACATATAGCAGGACAACCGCATACACTACGGATAATTTGGAAATGCCTACATGTCTTTGGACTGGGGGAGGAAAGCAGAGTACTCAGAGGAAACCCCCGAAGCACAGGGAGAACATGCAAGCACACAGGGCAGATGTCATTTCCAGTAAGCCTACATGACCCCCTCATCCAAATCCTGTTACTGAAATTTTGAATAAATAAAGTTTTTAAACATGTCATTGTATTGCAGCAAACAATAAATAAATAAAATAAACGGCACAAGGAGAGACATCCGACAACTTGTGCCTGGCTAAGTCTTTTGCTCTGGCTGTAGGGTGTGTGAGACCCAGCAGCTGTCATGTGTCAGTCAGACTTTGCTTTGTTTTGCTTTGCTTTGTGTGTGTGTGCATGTATATGTGTGTGTAAGGCTCAGCTGACCTTTCTACAGGTATAGAGGCAGTCCAGAAGCTTCCCCAAGGCCGAGCAGACCCCAGTGTGTGTGTGTGTGTGTGTGTGTGTGTGTGTGCTTCATCTGACTATATGAGGATGCTGGTGAGGTTAGACCCTGCTGTGTCCTTGGTTGAATGGTTTGAGTTCAATCTTATACATATTAAATCTGTCACCAAAACAAAAAGAAAGAAAAAGAAAGTACACTAAATACTGATTGAATGACTGTCTGGGGAATTAAAAAAAAAAAAAAAAAAAAAAAGAGCTCTGAGGGAATCTTTAGGATTAGACTCAGAATAGCTTTTCTTAACATTTCCTTAGTAATAGAGCAATGACATGGAGCTGGGGTATGGAGAGTAAAAAGATGGTTGGAAACATACGAGCATGATTCAAATGATAAAGAAAACGTGTAATTCTGGATTTTTAAAAAAAAGAAAAAAACAACTTGAGTGTGATTTTGAAATAAATAAGATAATAATAATTAGACAACTGGATGTGGTCACTGCACATGAATCTTTAAATTCCACACTATATCTTACTCACACTTTGGATGCTGTAGTTTGTCCTGCTGTGATCTCCTTTGTTCCTCTATTAAGAATATATTTAAGTGCAAAAAAAAAACAAAAAAACAAAACAAAACAAAAAAAAAACAACAAAAAAAAAACCCACACAAAAGCTGTATTAGCCACAGGATGGCGCTGCTGTGCCAAAATGTATAATAGCATGATGTCTCCCAATGCCTCGCCCTCCTTTGTCTTAGGTTATAACGTTTTAGTAAAATTAGCCTACAACATTGAATAAACAGATACAGAAGTGTGCCATGCAATAGACTGAGACTTCTCTATCAGTTAGGGGGGGAACCCCTGTCAAATTATCAAACAAGTTTTCTTCAAGAAAGATTCTATTATTAGGCTACATACTAATAGCCTACAGATTGCCTTACCTAAGATTTTTGGTCAAAAGTATGTGGTTCTTCCCCAAAGTGTTGCTATGCAGTTGTATAGAATGTGTTTGTATGTTGTAGCATTACAGTTTCCCTTCACTGGAACTAAGAGGCCCAAACATGTCCCAGCATGACAATGCCGCTGTACACAAAGCGAGCTCCATGAAGACATGATTTAACAAGGTTGGAGTGGAAGAACTCTCGTGTCCTGCACAGATCCCTGACCTCAACCCCATTAAACACCTTTGGGATGAACTGGAACGCTGACTGCACCCCAGACCTCCTCACACATCATCAGTACCCGACCTCACTAATGCTCTTGTAGCTGAATGAACACAAATCCTCACAGCCACGCTCCAAAATCTAGTAGAAAACCTTCCCTGAAGAGTGGAGGTTATTATAACAGCAAACGGGAAATAAATCTGGAATGGGATGTCCAACAAGCACATATGGATGTGTCCACAAATCTTTGGCCATATAATGTACTTTCCAGTCAGAGACTGATTTTTAGAGACTATTATTTATTTCATGTTTGGAAATGGTAATGCTAAAACATTAGCTTAATATTTATATGTTCCATTGTTAATATTTTAACATACACTGTAATATACACTGACCGTTTTTGTTACTTTTCATACTGTGATACCTAACAAATTAAATGTCTTGATTTTGATGTCTTCTTAATTTTTTTATCCTAAGTAGACCTAATTGTCAGTGACAGTTCACATTGTGAGGTAGGATCACGTGTTAGCATTTGAATCTAATGCATGGCTTCACTACAATGAGGCACATGACTGTCATATTCTAAATATTTCAGTTTCATGTAAATATTTATCAGATGGCTAAATACATTGTTGCATGTTCAATAATTCTGCATGTAATATTATTTTTATGCACAGTGGCTAAGTGGCTAGCATGTATGCCTCACACCTCCAGGGCCGGGGGTTCGATTCCTGCCTCCACCCAGTCTGCATGTTCTCCCTGTGCTTCGGGGGTTTCCTCCGCCAGTCCAAAGATATGCATTGTAAGCTGATTGGCATCTCTAAAGCGTCCACAGTGTGTGAATGTGTATGCGATTGTGTCCAGGGTGTCCTTTATCTTGTGTCCTGAGTTCCCTGGGATAGGTTCCCCACAACCCCTCGTAGGATAAGCGATACAGATAGTTGATAGTTGATGCAGATATTTGGAACCTAACAAAAGGGAAATCATTTTCACCAGCAGGGGGAGGAAGAAGCTCAGACATCCGATCAGTGAAGCGCTCTCAACAGAAAAACATATCTGACATCCTTCTGAGCTGCCATTTGTTCTCCTGGTTGGAAAGACTGCAAGACAATAGCACCCTGATCACGATATAAGATCAGTCATTACGGTTGAGCTTGTTATTTTATAATACAAATCTGTTCTTTTATGACAGATGTGAAGGTATATTGGAGGTTCAGCTATAGTTGTCAGCTATGCGGAATATAAACCTTATCTTGAGAACGTCTGTATGGTTTTGAAAAATTTCTTTATTACTTTATTACTCATACTTTTATCTTTATGTTTCTTAGGACTCATTCTCTTAGAGAATAGGATGATCACTGGGGTACTCACTGCCATATCTCAACAGCACAGCATCCGTGTCTATGCCACCTGCTCTTGGCACAGGGATATGTGTGTGTGTGTGTGTGTGTGTGTGTAAGCATGGCACTGGGAGCTGACAGACGGACACCATTCTGATATCCTGCCTCGGTGAGAGGTGAGCTTCTATCAGAAACCCAAATCAGCTTAACCACCGAGCTTCCGCTATGTAAACCTCATATCCCAGAACAAATATACAGTACTGTGCAGAAGTCTTAGGCACACGTATTGAAATGCTCTAAAGCAACGACGTCTTCAAATTAAATGAGACAAACAAACAAAATCTATAAAGAGCAGTAAACAGTAATAAAAGAAACCAAGTCAATATTTGGTTTGAACTCCATTTGATCTTTAAAAACACATCAGTGGCCTTTGTGCAGTTTTAGAAGGAATTATCTGTAGGTTTTTCTAAGCATCTTGGGGAATCTGCCACAGTTCTTCTGGAGACACTGACTCTCACACTTGCTTCAGATAAAACCCAACAACCTTCATTATGCTTTGTTTTTTTTGTCTGATATTATAGAAGCATATTATGTAATATGTTTCTATTATGTAATGCCTTCTTTCCTGAGGTACAACCATTTCTCAGTAACATTGAATTTTTTTTTTGGAAATGTCATGTTTGGAAATCTACAGGGTGTCCCAAAAGTCTCCACACACACACACACATATTATATATTATATATATATAGTAACTTTGGGACACCCTGTATTTTATTTGACCGACCCAATAATGCAGAAGTCATAAAATAAACATCTAAGACAAAATTTGTATTACAACATCAGTTTTACTGACGGAATTTCACTATGGTGGCTTAATGGTTAGCACGTTTGCCTCACACCTCCGGAGTTTGGGGTTTGAACCCAGCCTCCACCCCGTGTGTGCGGAGATAGCACATTCTCCCCGTGCACCGGCGTTTTCCTCCGGGTACTCCGGTTTCCTCCCCCAGTCCAAAGATATGTTGTAGGCTGATTGGCGTGTCCAAATTGTCTGCAGTGTGTGAATGTGTGTGTGTGATTGTGCCCTGTGATGGTTTGGCACCCTGTCCAGGGTGTCCCCTGCATTGTCCCTGGGACAAGTTCCAGGTCCAGCCCCCCGGACCCTGTGTAGGATAAGCGGTACAGAAGATGACGGCATGGATGGATGATGTCACAATGGAATCACAAATAATCTGTGTGCCAAAGGAGTTAAAAAAAAAGAAGATTTTGGACAGCATACATTTAAGAACATTTATTTTTCGCATTCAGCAGTGAGTACATTTTAAGTGCAAATAGTTAAGAGTCCATGGCTAAGAAGAACTACACTCGACATAGTACAAAGATGGACACAATCACAAAGCTGGCATTCTCTTGCTTTAAGCTTCCTCCTCCTCCGTCTCTTTCGTTTGTTTGCATTTCACTTAAAAGAAGTTTGACAACAGTACCTAAAAACATGAATCTCTGTAGTTCCTGTAACAAATTATATATATATATATATATATATATATATACATATATATATATATATATATATATATATATATATATATATATATATATATATATATATATACATATACATATATATAAATATATATATATATATATATAAAAAAAACACTACAAGTTAGTTTACCATACCTAATCAGAACACTGCTAAATATTGGCTGTTTTGCCACACAAAGAAGGTAAACCTTGGCATGTCCACGCGTCTAGCTGAGTAATATTTAAGTGTATATGTTTCCAGGTATAGTGAGAGAAGAGAAGACCCACCCAGTGCCACAGACAAAAAAAGCTGCTTTTGGACTTTTTTTCCCCCCTGAAAAAAAGTAATAATAGGAAGAAGAGACTATCACAGGAGAGCACTAAAGCTGAAGACATCGTTCACACACTACAGAGAAACGTCTTCAGCGCCGCTGAGAAAGCCCAGAGCACAGGAAACCAGAAGAAAAGAAGAAACGCATCAGCACTTAAGACTCTTGACTTCATGCACTTAATAAGCAACACAAAAACACAGATTTTTTTTGTTGTTGTTTTTGTTACAACTCTTTCATATGTCACTGTTTTTTTTTTTTTTTAAATTTACTAGAGCTTAGTGCTTGAGTGACGGCACATTTTTCATTTTTTTCTCTCTCTGTGGTTATTGGGCACGGGTGGGACTTCTCTGAACGGCTCGGCTGCTGCTCTAAACAACACAGTGCGCACAAAGTAGAACTATGCTCCAGTAACTCGTACATGTGCATGTGTATCTGTACATGTATGTATGTATGTATGTGTATGTCTTTATTAGTGTGTGTGTGTGTGTGGGTGCGTGTGAGTGAGGAAACCCATGAACTAATGAGAAGCTCTCCCTATAATAAGGGAAAGCCTGGTCATGGCCTCCTTGTATTCTCCAGTGGCTCTGTGCTGTTTACTCAGCCTTTCGCTTCGCGCCTGGAATCTTCTCCTGGATCCTGTAGAGGCAAACACACATACTCTTGTCAGGTGACTGGACCTGTAGTTTTGTTCATTTCTCTTGTCTTACACTTGTCATTCTATTTGTACTTTATGTGCTCTGGTGTACGGAGCCTGTTGTAAATGTATGTCAAATATGTCACTGTTTGAATGCTTTCTTCACAAGATTACTGTATTTAAAAGAAACAAAAAAGTCTACTTGCAAATATTTGAGATCCCATGTTCTATACATGCACATGTCAATGTGGTCAATATCACAAATTTGCTTCCATTTAAATAGTGACCTAGAAATTGTGTAACATCTTGGATACTGAATAGTCAAGATGATGATTTTCCTTAATTGTTTTAGAATTGTCAAATTCCTAAAACCAGTTTTAAATGAATGAATAAATAAATAAATAAATAAATATCCCAGATTTTCAAAGTGTATATAATATTTTTTTTTTTGGATGAACCTGTGCTGTGTTTGCAATTGTTTAATATCTATGACAGCAGAGTATTTTTGTGAATTTATTGAACAAAAGGTCAAAAGGTTAAACGATAAAGACAATTTTTCACAGCCTTCTTTGCTGACATTTACCAAGGGTGCCAATATTAGTGGAGGACACTCTGTATGCTGTTGCGTCCGTGTATACCGATTGGATGACAAAGTTAAATTGAGCTGCCTTGGCATTGATACACGAGTAATTTTGGAAAATGGCAATGAGGACCAATGGTGTAAAGGGACGTTAGGACTTACTTCCCCACCACCGTGTTTACTTGAGTCCTTATGAGTCCCACATACTGGTCGATCTGTGCCTGAGACAAAAGAGAGAGACAGATGTGATGAGGATGATCTTTAGATGAGAATAATTCGAAGCACAATAAGAACGACGTATGTGCAATACAAACCTGGTATTTCTCATACACCACAGGCATGGTAAACATGGACACCACAGCTACGGGACAGGATTGAAAGAGTCCGGTTAGATCCACTGTAACTAAATTGAAAAAAAGTAATGTTGGCTTTTGATGAAGGGAATTGTAATAAAAGGAGTTCTCACCCATGATGAGGAGAGTGAGGCCATTGAAGAGCGCTCCCACGTAGGTCAGCAGCCACATGACCACTGCGAACTGAGCAAACGTAAGATTAATGTTAGCGAGTGTGTGTAACCATCTCAGAGCACTTTATCCTGCTGCTCATGCATATACAGTAGAACAGACTGTTGTGGAGATGATTTCAATGAGCACATGATATCAATTCAATTCAATTCGATTTTATTTCTATAGCACTTTTTACAATGGACATTGTCTCAAAGCAGCTTTACAGAAACATGTAAACACAGGATACTGATTTAGAGTGTGTGGATTTATCCTACTGAGCAAGCCGGTGCAATATCAGTGTGCATGTTATGGAAAAAACGAATAAACCCACAGAGGATCATTCTGCATCATTGAATCAGAATGCAGCAGCACGTCTCGTCTTCAACCAGAGCCCAAAAGGACCCATGTCACACCCCTCTTCATCTCTCTCCACTGGCTTCCTGTAGCCGCCCGTATCAAATTCAAGGCCTTGATGCTCACGTACAAGATCTTGTCTGGAACACCGCCCTACCTCAACACTCAGCTGAAGGCTTACGTTCCCTCACGCAATCTGCGATCGATTAATGACCCACGCTTAGTAGTGTCTACTCAGCGTGACTCAATGGCCCTTTCCAGAACCTACACACTAATTGTCCCTCAGTGGTGGAATGAACTTCCAACCTCAATCCGGACCGCAGGATCTGTCACCATCTTCGAAAAACAGCTAAAGACCCACCTCTTCCGTGAACACCTAACCAACCCCTAAAACGCCAACCCCCACATTATCCTAAAATAAATAAATAAAAGAAACCTACTCTGGCTCTTTGCTTCTCGAGAACTCAATTAATAGATCTTGTGTGGTAGAACTACTTGTATTGTTCTCCGCTTGACATTCCCTCATTTGTAAGTCACTTTGGATAAAAGCATCTGCGAAATGAATAAATGTCAATGTAAATGTATTATACCCAACATTTTAAAACGCTTTATCGCTGAAAATATTCCTCTCTCAACTCTTATTCACCTTATAAAAATGAAAAAAGCTTGTACAGTTTATTTTGTACAAAAATATGTACAATGGCTGTTATGTTATAATTATGTTGGTACATGTTTATAATGTGTATGCCATTATGTGTAATAGAATATGGATTATAGGAAAGGTTTCATGTGAGTTCTGGCTTGGAGAAAGACGTAGTTTATACTTTGTTTATAAATCAACACACATGATTTATTATTAGTAGGATTATTATTATGATTATTATTATTATACCTTTAGTGAATCCACCAGGTCCTGCACTAGGAAGAGCCTGCGTAGCTCCTTCAGAGTGTTGTTGATGTAGTTCTGGGTGTTCTCGGCATACTTCTGCATCTGATCATTTGACAGGGACATCTCGATCTCCAGATATGACCTGCACACCAATGCATAAGCGCTCAGTCTCTAAAGGAAACACACACGTTGCTGTGTGTTGCAACAAAAATAAGATATAACGGTTCCTGAGGGATGTGACAAGTAATCATCCGACGAACGCGACATCAAATCAAATCCCACCCGTGGCTGGGAGTCCAAGAGAGCAAAACTGGCCATGCTTTCTGGGTGGGTAGGATGGTATACTCACTCTCCTCTATCAATCACAGAGCCACTATCCAACCATTGGCATCTGTGAGCTCATGTATGTGCAAGAAGGTGGATAGAGCTTTCTTCCATATGTCTTATGCTGCCCTGTGACCCAGGACAAGCAGCAGTTTGAAAAGATGTGCTTGGCTGGCTTCATGTGTCTCGGATGAAGCATGTGTTAGACTTCACTCTCCACGGTTGGTAGTTATTGTATTTGCCAAGGCCAAATTAGGGAGAAAATGTTTCAGATAACCAAATAAATTAAATAAGGTAGTTTTTCCACCATCAAGTTATGGATTTAAAAGTGTGTATAGCGTGCACAACCTTGCTCGGTTAACATTTATTGGTACCATTAGCTACATTTATTTGTGGATTGCTCCATGTGCCTTTACACATGGAGTGCCACGTGTTTGAAACACCTGTATCCGTTTGTCGATCTCTCACGCAATTGCGTTGTTTTTTTATTGGATATGAATCAGTCTAATTTTCGCTAATGCTAACTTTACCCTGACCAATCACAGCAGAATTGTGCTCAGCCAATGAGCTTATGCTTTACAAACACTGGAGGCCGTGCTATCAGATCCTTGTTTTAATAATTAGGAGAGTTTTTAAATTATTGAAGCGAGGTGGTTCTCCTCAGGTCGGGTACTTTGCATCTGGAGACCTTTAGATAAACTATATTAATATTCAGCAAAAAAAATGCAGATAATAAATGGTACCATTGTAATAATTAGTATCATTGGATCCATTGTGAAATGCACTAAACTAACAATTATGACAATACATATAGTCGTTTGAGATTGTTTAGAGTATTTTAGGACCCTGGTGATGAAATAACTATTTTGGTAAACTGTATCTTTTCAATTCGGCTCCATTAAATATGACGTGAAAAGATTTTTCGAATAATGCAGCTAATATACACAGAGACGCATACACTGAAGAAGTCTTACTTAAAGGGGTGTCCTTCGTCGGTCTTCTGCACTGCCTGGAGGACGGACTTGTAGACTCTGAAACTGATGGTGGCGGAGAGAGCGGCCAGGGCTAAGTAGGCCACCACACTGACCACGCTGAACTGAGTCAGAGAGAAGAGCAGCAGCAGTACACTGCTAAACACCAGGCCAGTCTGCTTCACATCACGCCAGTACAACAGCTCCATCGCTATACGGTGAGACAGAGCGTGAGAGAATGAGAGAAAGTAAACAAGTTATGATCTTGAGTAAACCGCTAATCTTTCAGACAGAACGGACCTTAACATAGCATCACAGTACATGTATGACAAAATCAGTCATTGGCTAACATTGTTTTTTTTTTTTTGTTGTTGTTGTTGTTGTCACCCTTCTCCAACTTTCTTTCATTTTATCCCTCCTGCTCCTGCACACACCTCTCATCCTTCCATTTCTAGTCAAAAGGCAGCACGGTGGTCATGGCAACCGACCCGAACCAGATGCTCAGCACTGTCAGCTAACATGATCACATATGTGATGCAGTCCTGGGTTCTATGGGTCATATCTGCTTGTAGGAAAAATGCTTATCATTATCCAAGCTTTCTAAATCACGATAGGGATGAGTAATTATTTATATATATAGAAAAAAAGCAAGATTGCCAACAATATGGTGGGAAAGACTCCAACCTGACTCACAGCAAAAATAAACAGACTCCCATATGTGAAGGCATTAAAATATATTAGCATGTCAATGAATTGTAGCCCCACCCCCTTCCTGTAGCAATCTCCTCCCCTTTCCTTTAATTCACATTTCATTATACAGCCCTATGAGATATTATTAACTAGTCAACAGTCAAAATAGCACCCTTTCAAATCTCTCTCTCTCTCTCTCTCTATATATATATATAGTAATCTACCATCCATAAGCTCTCTCTCTCTCTCTCTCTCTCTCTCTATATATATATATATATATATATATATATATGTATATTCTAATCTACCACCCATAAGCGCTCTCTCTCTCTCTTTTACATATTTTATCATTTTTATATGCCGTCTCTGCTAGCAAGCTGTAAAAACTGGAGCATTATTTTGAGCCATGCTATGCTAGCAGCTGATGCTCCAGAAATCTCTGCACAGGTTTTGCACATGCTCACTGGGGTCCTTTGTGTGTGTGTGTGTGTGTGTGTGTGTGTGTGTGTGTGTGTAGCGGTAGGGTGTGGTTAAGACCACACTACGCGATAAACAGGTGCTGGCTGCTCTCTAAACACCCAGGTAATTTATACAGAGCAGTTTATATCAGATATTAATATACAGCCTTTCAATAAAATGTATAAATCAATCTCAATTAAGCATGCACGCATAGTGAAAAGCCTGCAATCACTAAAGCATGCGGGGTTTTTTTTCCCCCCATGGCACAAACAATGTTGACGCCCATGGACTCACATAAACACACACATACACGTGCATTCTCACTCCCTGACACACATCATTTCCCAGATTTTGCACGGTTTCCAATTAAAGCCTGCATGGTAAAAATGCGTCTCCTCCGAATGGTGCTCGGTCGCCACGGAAACAGAGATGGGTGCAATGGAGTGAGCACTGATGCAGTTTCCATAGTAACCATGTTCCATCATTCCCCGGCAATCCCAGCCTCCCTCTCTCTTAGTAAAACAGAGATGACAGGCCTGGCAGACAGAGTAACGAGGCACTGATGAGGTGAGAGGGGAGGGAAAGGATTAAGCAGGAAAGGAAAGCACAGGCAAGAACTGGGATGATGGGGGGGGGGGGGGGGGGATTCACTAACATTGCAGAACAAGCTAACCTGCTAGTGCTATCACTAATTTAGCTGTCAGTCAGACACACTTTCATCATTAGAGCTGTGTTACGCCACCGTAACAACTGTAAAAACAAGAAGAAACATGCAATGAAGCTAATCCTGAGCGATAAATATCCATGGAGCTGAAGCAAACGTGGAAACCACTGGCATGTATCCTGGTGAAGGTGCTAAAAGAAAGACCTAAAGGCAGACCATTTTCAAGGTAACAAAACATAATCACTACAATATAGAACACATACTAAGTACACATGCCACAAAAACCTGTATAACTGTTACTGAATAATTCACTGAGCAAACCCAGAGCGACTTTTAGGATGAAACCGACATGCAGCAATCTCTCTTCGTGTTTATTGCCTCTCTGCTCTAACAGCCAATAAAGAATTCCTCGAGATGCTTTATTAAATCACCACATATCAGCTTTCAAAAAAAAAAAACAGCTTCGGTATGTCAGATTCACATCTTAATAACAAATTAATCACACACACATTCCTGAAAAGTCAGTTAATGTGTAGTTAATGTAGAAGCGATATTCATCCAGGCACACCATCTTATTTCAGAATTCAGCACTCCTCCTCTTTGAAATGATTTGAGGCAGTAACTGTCTGCCCATCCTCCCTGTCTACACTGTTCCCAGACTATAGTACCAGTCAGTCTATCAACCCTATGGCTGTGTTGTTCCAATCATGTCTAGTAGACTATACTTCACACTTGTCTATGTGTACCCAGCATCTGACAGCTCTGGATTTCCAACCTTTGCCATTAATGTCAGATTTAGCTGGATTTCATACAAATAAAGTCATTGGAAAAGGTACGACTGCTAATCACACCATTATCCCTAACCTCAACCAACTTTTCATATGAATAAAGACCCCAAATTACTAAAATACCAAGTAACGAGTGTGTGCGCTCCCAACAAGAATGCACAGTATGAGAAACTGTGCATGCTGTTAGTGGGCAATCAGAAAGATATTCAAAGTAATTGAGTAAATGAGTTCAAGATCAAAGTAGTGGGTGGAAACAATGAGGTTTTGTTTGTGCTAAATGTTCTAGATAGCCTGGGCAAGGTCAGATCTCAACGAGACTCGGATGAGAAAACACGACCATAACACAGATTACAAGCAATGTGACGCTTTGAAAAACTGGTGAAATACATAATGGATGCAAAATAAGAGTGTGTTTGGTTCATAAATTATATTTACTTGCTGCTGGCATCAGAAGCATGAACGTGTGGTAAGTATCTACACCAAATATACCATGGTAAGCTTTTCTGATACTGGGTCACAATATATAATATATAATATTTTCCTTTCAGCTGGCTGAAACAGGCATCACAGATGTTTTACCTGCACTTCGGTTGTACTATTTTGTACACTCAAAGGCCTTACTAGAACTGAGATTCACGCTTAGGAAATCTCATTGCTGGTGCAAAATCAATCCATTTACATCGACACTGCCATCTGTTTTGCACTATGAGGTGGAAACACCGAACATATTATTTCTCTTTATAGAAGCCGACCAATCCAACGTGTCTCCCAGCAAAAGGGAAACACAAACCCTTTCGGCCGAGTACCAGAGACCTCACCAGATGACTAATTTAATTACACACAACAGATTTGAATGACAAAAGCCTTGGCAAGGGGATTGAGGTACTGAGAGGAAAAGTCAACCAACAACACGGCTTAGCCGACAGTCCAGAGCAACATGCCACAAGCTGTAATACCAAATCGATGGATTAACCAAGTCAAATAAGTATAATGTTTCACAGAGTAATTCAAATCCAGTTACAGTTGGGAGTATGTCAACAGGACACACCACACCTCTGATGCAGTAAGAAATTCTGTCCTGCATTCTCCTTCAGTCGTAACACAAAAGAATGCATGCAAAAAAAAATCACAATGGTTTATGGATCTCTAAATTAAAGGCACTATGATTAGATTTCATGCACGTTAACTGGAAAATTGGAAGAGAGATTGGAAGGGGGGGCGCAAATTGTTTTCAAGAAAAAAACAGATAGGGCATCATTTGAGTATTCGGTGTATTTTATTGCTTTTCAAATAGAATGTGCATAAATGAAAAACCCCGCATTCCCTCTCCCTCTGTATTTTCTTTTTGCTTGGGAGAGGCGGAGTTTAGTCTGCCTTTTATCTAGCAGTCAGTGCAGACCAGTGTTGCCGACTTAGCGACTTTTCAGATCCCTTTTAGCGACTTTTTTTGTCAAAAAAAAAAGTGCCTAGCGACAATTCTAGCGACTTTTTGGACAAACCTTATTAACTTTCCAAATATCACCAGTACTGTCCTGCAAGCGTGAGGTCTTACTTTCCCGCTACACTCTCACCTCTCTCTGCATCTGCGCTGTTCAGTGAGGGGCTGAGAGCCGGAGATTTAACAGTGTCATGGATAACGAGACGTGCCCTTCCGCCCCATTTACATCATTCTTATGCGAATGTTTTTAGAATGCAAGACGAATGTATGGCAACATGTTTTACATGTAAAACATCTATCTATCTATCTATCTATCAAAAACAGATTATACATTAAGTTATATATAGATAGATTTTATATAGAATAGATCATCATTACACCTGGTCTCCTCCAATATGGGGGAGGGGGGGGCGTGCCATATGATAGGGGAGGCCTGTGGGGGCTTTAGTTACAAAAGGTTGAGAACCTCTGGGTTACGATAAAGTATGATGAAGTCATTATGTGATCACCGGTAACATGTTCTACAGAACGTGGTCATCAGATTATGTAACATTTTGTGATCTTTTAGCATCTTGTAGGAACATATATACATATATACCGTTTCCCACACTTTTTAAAAGGTCCTGATCCTGCAACCAAATACCTTTTTGAAGCAAGGTTGATCATTTCACCTGTAATTAAAGGCCCAGTTTAATCACTATTCCAGCCACACATGGGGTTTGAGCTTAGTGCCTTCTGTGGGACTGCATACAGAGGGCCAGATAAATTTAAGACTACTACAGCATGCTAAAATACAAAATTCTGTCCAAAAATAATAATACTAAAATAATAATAATAATAAAAAACAGTCGATTCTTCATCCAGAGCCTGCAGCCAGACAGATGAGGTCACACTGCAGCCTTATAAATCAGCATGGTATTTACTGAACGTATTATGTAATAATAATATTGTGAATTATCGCAGTGCATGATTGCTAGGCAACACTCTTTTTGAATTTGTGCCTTGTGCCAGGATATAATCTTTGGAATGAGCCTAAGACCTTTATTAATGATTATCGTTATGATCTAATCACAAGAAACAATGATATTATGGCTAAACATCTGCAGTGCTAAAATAGGAACCTTCTCAAAATAGTATCATCACTGACCCATGAGCTCACTGGTGCTGAGCATAATGATGACTGTGGCGTTATGATAAGTGTTGCCGCTATAAAGGTCTTTTTCAATTGGCATTGCAGTTTGGTGTGCATGCAGACAACCAGTAGAGCTGGTGTGAGTGTTTCAGAATAAAACTACCAATCAGAGGGATCCTCTGTGTAAATTCTAGGTTACCTATTCCCGATGGAGATCTACATTTAACTAAATTGGGTGGATTTATCAAAGGCAGAGTCTGCTGCAACACACTGATATGGAGGGCCTGGTGTCACTCTGCTCATGGTGGTGGGATCGCTTGCTGTTTGTCTCATCTGATCTTCTTTTTTGGACTCATCTAACCTTAATGCTGCCTTCTTCTGATTGGAACTTCCTGCTGAAAGCTAAAAAAACCAACCGAAAACAAAAAAAAACCCATGATGCTTTTCACAGAACTCTATAGACTGATTTAGACTATATTCGGGTAGTCTATATTAGTCATTTTGTTTCATGAGTCATGAACAGACACCTCTTGTGCCAGCTATCATCAGAATGGCCTGGTTTGTGACACAGCCAAGATGGCTTCTCACACCCCAGGTTTTTCTGGAAAGCCTTCCTCAAGGCAGAAAACGCTGATCTAAGAGCCAGCACTGCTGAGGTTTGTCTTCCTGAAGCACAAAATCAATACAGAAAGGACAATGCCATCATGCCGCTACACAAGACTACGCCACTCTATTTTAAACACATGGAAAAATTCTGCTTCTTCTACAAGATAGTATCTATTATTATTTTTTTAAGATTCCTGTTCAAAGTGAATCAACAAGGTCTCACATACAAAAAAGCCCTTGTGATAGCAGGCCTGTATGTGTTCATACCGAATTACCCTACAAGTAAAAAATAATAATAAATACAGGAGATGGAACCACAAATGGGAGAAGTACAAATATGGAGGTGGCGTGTCCGAGGTGAAGCACTTATGGGGTTATACATTTCACTCGTGTAAACATATACAGAGGGGGAATACTAATGACGAAGAGAAGCGACTGGCAAAAGCCATAGCATTAATCTGTATGTCCTATTAAATGATCAAATCCAGCCAAACAGGGCATTATTTAAAATCTGTGCTTTGACTATAAACGCTGACGTTTATAGATTATGAACTCATTTGATATGAGGCACATGAAACCTCACCGATCACATACATTCAGCTTTGAGATTTAGGAATATGTAGATAATCTTTAGGGTACTGCAGAGGCCCACACTTCACATACACATGTTTGCCAGTGTATTGCCAATGAAGAACTAAAAGCCCACCAAGGCACAAAAACTAGCCAGTTATAGTACTTCTACCACAGGACCTCTTCCATAGAATATTCTAGGACACACGGAGCAGCAGTTACATCCCTGTCTCAAAACAGGGAGAGTACACATGCTAATAAACATGTCTGGCACAGACCACTAGCTTTCTATGGCACAAAAAAGGATGGCAAAAATGTGCTGATGGTGACCTGGAGCTGTGTGCAAATGGAGTTGGCCTGCTATAGGTAGCCACACCCCAACTTCCCACGAGCACACAGTCGGCATTGATGTTAAACCTTACAGACAGCCAGACACAAAGCAGGAGGAGCACAACCCCGCACTCACACATAGCAGGATCATTATGCGGGTGAAAAATTCGTTCATTCGGATAGCTTCATGCTGTGTGTGATGAAAGGATGCACAGAAAAAGCGAGGATGAGGTGAAAGGCAGGGGGGGAATTGGGGGGGGTGAGGAAAGGCGTGTCCGACTGTCTCAGACCCCCCATCATGGCGGCTGCCTTGACGCAGACGAGACCCATAAATGAGGAGACACTACAGCCCATACCATATCCTCTAGTCTAAACCTGTCTATCTGCACAACCTTGGTCATCAAGCCGTGCTGCGACTGCGCTCGTCTCTCCTCTTTGTTTAATCAGCCAATCAAGACGTGCGCATGCATCCTCATCCTCCGTCTCTCTCTCTAGACACCCCAAACCATCTCACATACATGCACATGCACACAAACAATACCCTGGCACTTCCAGTTGCTCCAGAATCCCTCCATCTTGGTGGAGTCTGCGGCTGCCGTGGTGCTGCTCTGCATGCTGAGGGGAAGGAGTGACGCTCGGCTACTGCTAACACGCTAACACGCTGCTGTGCCTCTGATCCTGCTCTGCTGCACCGCGCTCTCTCTCTCTCTCTCTCTCTCTTTATCACTCTCTCTCTCTCACTTTCCCCACCCCACACCAGTGCATGAATGAGCCACAAGGGGAGGAGATACAGAGCAAAGGGAGGAGGTGTGTGTGTGTGTGTGTGTGTGTTGGAGGGGGTACACTGGTGGCTTGTGTAAACGCTGCCGACTAGTGGAGATGAGAAGGAGGATGCACAAATATAAGAGGAAGAAAACAGATAAAAAATAAGTGTTTTGTCAAAGAACATAATATAACTAAAGCCAGTCTAATATACGGCAATAATCGACGCTTAATTATGATTAATTTGGAAGATTTTGGAATAAAGAGCAGAGCTATTTAATAAGGATGAGGAAATAAATAAAATTCAACAAGTGCTAAAACAGTCTCAAGTATACATTCTATCTGATCACGGCTCTAATCTATTTTTTTAAATTTTTTATTGCTACCAAGAATCCAAAATATTAAAGGGATTAGTACGTGTGTTTGTGTGTGTGTGTGTGTGTGTGAGTGAATGTGTAAGTATAATGTGACTTCGTACAGGATCTGCTGAATGACTCAGCATTCTCTGTTAGCTTCCAGCTGTTTTTAAAGAGCATAGGAGGACAAACATATAGCAGGGCTGCACAATATATATCATATATCATATAATATATGATAAATATCATATTGAGATCACATTCCTACACATTGTGATATGCCTGGCAATATCGTAAAACAAACCGCTGTGCCGCAATTAAAGCTGTGCCTGCGTTCATTTGTTCATAGATTTGTTGGATTACAGCTATACCATGACAAGGTCAAAATCTAACTGGGAACGATCTCAGAGTACAAAATGTTGTGCTTCGTCATGATGCTGATGTCATGAACATGACCATTTCATGTTATAGTTAAAGGTAATGATAGAAATGAAGTCACATCACAGCTGCTAAGCAATTTATCCTCTCAGGAAGACTGTACTGCACTTACTGAAACTAGTGCAGTATCTTAACCGGTTCACTTAATATACAAAATGCCTGATTTTTAAATAGTTCTACATAGAGAGTAAAGAATAACTGAAAACCTGATGCCTTTTAATATTCACATAGTGAGATGGCAGACTGTAATGGAGCTCTGGCTCTCTGCCTGTACACCTGTAACTGGAAATGTTTGAGCTATCATATTTTAACACTACATTTGCGCAAGTCAGTATGATTACCAACTAATGATTTATTTCTTTTTTGCCTTTGATAAAACCAGAACCATGTAAATAACAACTGTGTACATTTAATACAGATTCATAGGATATTGCAACTAAAAGGATATTACGGGATAAAATAAATGAATCGATTGTGTGCTTGTGTTGTAATCATTCACAAAAACCCAATGAAACTGTTTTAAAAAGTGTGTATTGATAATAAAACTCTCAGGCCTCTAGTTCTCAGCCAGATAGAACAGGAGTAAAGCAAAGATGGAATGATTAACATATTCAACATACAACTAACATATTCAAAATCCAGGATTTTAAAACTATTTAAAACACATCCTGATATGTAATGGATCTACAGTGACATCAATTTACACATCCAAAAAGTGTACAAGAAAAAAACAACTTGCTAACCAAGAATATTTCATTCAAACACGTTCGAAAAACAGTCCACTTTTTCATGACAAGTATGTGACTGTATTAATTCATTTTGTATGCTGAAGGCAACCAAGTCTGGACAACTTGACTTTTTATTTTCAGTATTTTAAATCCACAGCTTCATTTGCGGCTTTCGCAAACACACGTTAGAGAGTTGTTGTTAAGGTTTGTAATATGGAAACACATGATGAATGATTCTTCTTACGCTAAAAGTATTTCGTTAAGAAATATTAAATAATACGCTGATTTATTAGAAAGAGAAACGAAAAGGAAAGGTACAAAAACGACAGTAATTTGAAAACAGTGAGACCGTTCCTGCACAACAGGTTTATGGCTTTAACAGTTTATGCTCTGTTAAAGATTCACTTTTTATTTTTTCCCCCAGTCAGAATAGCAACTCTTACTGTGTCCGGTATTTTGCCACTCTACTGTTCTCACATCTCTCTCTTAACACTAATATTCAGATCCATCTCTATGAGGGAACGACATCATGTTAAGGTACATTTAAAGAGGTCATATTTTGCTTTTGAAACATTTTTAAGTTCATTATTTTGTTCATTGGGTGTAATAGAATAAGTTAACATGTTTTAATGTTTAAAAAACGCATTATTTGTCACATACTGTACATTATTGCAGTACCTCTATTTTCAGGCTGTCTGAAACACTCAGTTTTAGCTCTGATTTCTGCAAAACCCCGCCTTTCGAAAAGCCCAGAGTGCTCTGATTGGCCAGCTGACCAGTTGCATTATGATTGGCCAAAAATCTCAAGCGTGTGACGGAAATGTAACGCCCCTTGGGTTAGCTTCATCCTCCAAGGCTTCTAAGCGCCTAAGCAACATGTCGTCGGTTTTACCGCATCAGTTCGAGCCCGGGTCAGATTTAGTTAATGCGGATGATCAAGTGGAACCAACTTTGCAAACACGACTTGAGCAGAACGTTTCACAGTGTTTCACAATGTTTTTATTTTGTAACTCTCTTACCTTTCAGATGCGATGTAAATTCCGACGGCGGGCTGTCAGGTTGTTAAGTGCAGAACTATGCTTTGTACAAAGTTTCTGTGGGTAAATGGGTACTCATGCGATAAATTTTTGGAAGGCTAGGATCCTTGTGATTTGATTGTTATAAACCGTTTCAAGATACAATCCCAACAGCAGCTACAATTAACGTCATTGTCAGACCACCAACATACAAACAAACAATTACAAAACCGAGGCAACTTAGCAAACTTTAGCTAGCACGTTAGCAGAGGTCTACAACTGAGCCACAACATAAAACTCCACATTTAAACAGTCAATAGCAGATGTGTGACTGAATACTCAAAAACACGTACAGGTTCTGATTGAGAAGCGCAAGATTGTCCGAGCAACCTGAGAATCGCCCCACTTTTCAGGAGTAGCCTTTGTGTGTAGCCTGCTGTGTACCCGCTTTTGGGCGGGATTATGCTAATATTTCACAAAGTGACGTAGACGTTTGCGGAAGTAATATCTGGACTTCGATCGAGGCGTTTTGGTCAGGTCTGGAGCAGTGTTCTTTGTTAGATAAAATAAATCTCTTTGGGGGAGACTATGAGCTTTTTAACTTTTTTTTAGCAGATCTTATACATGCACAGACATATGCACATATATTACACACTACAGGAGAAGGAAAACTAGGGATGGGCGATATCTGATCGTTTGCAATATACCGGTAGAAATTTTCCGCATAGCAACAATTAATCTTCCCGTGATAATAAGATAACGCCTAGTCGATGACGTATTTCTGTGTGCGACGGTTTGCGACCCATTCGCAGCTCACGTGCAGAGCGAAAACAAGTATGGTCGAAATCAGATGTGAAGCTGAGGAGGAGTTTATCGCTAAACAAGAAGCTACCTCTACAATCTGAAACTGTGGTGCATGGTACTCTATTTATATCCTCACTGATATCGTTATCACAATAGATACCAGGAAATATCGTGATATAGTTTTAAGTCCATATCGACCATCCCTAAGGAAAACATTAAAAAGCATAATACGACTCCTTTAAATTTACGGCATTTGGCAGACACCCTTATCCAGGGTGACTTACAGAGGTGCTTTGAAATCTCGAACAATAAATACATCCTGATACTGCTTCACTAGGTCACTGACTAGCAGTCTAATAAACTCTGTTTGGGAGAAAAATAGAAAAATGTATTCGCTTGGTGTGATATCAATTACGGGCTGGAACTTTGAGATTCAGGCAAAACTGTACTGCTTAAGCACTGAGCACTCTGCTGGCTGAAACTGGGAAATACAATCATCCTCAGGGTTGTCTCGGGCTTCTAGAGACTTCTAGTGAGCAGGGCAGCATGTACAGTCCAGCTCTTGCCTGCTGCACCACACCCTGTATCTAGGACAATATACAATGATGCAAAGGATATATCACAATCAGTTACTAGATACGTCTTTCCTATGACTACAAAATGTGTCCAGAAAAGGAAGATTAGGAAAAGGAAGTGTTCTGCTATAGACCAAAGGACAAAATGAGATCATGTGTGAATGGGTTATATGTAGGTGTGAAGCATGACTGACATTAGACCTTTTAATATTGATACTCTTCGGAATTTGAGACTTATTAGATTGAAAGTAAAATCCTAATAAAATTAGCTTCAAGCTTCTCATCCATGACTGTGCATTTTTGGAGTACGAACTGCTATACCCTACAGCATCATTCAAAGGAAGCTGGCAAGTTAATGGAAGGCAATAAAAGGACCTGTACATGGTCACTCTTAAATAGAGATTTCATATAAAATCAATACGATAATATGAATCCTTAGTGCAAAAACAATTTGAAGAATTTATGTCAGTCAGGCCAAAAAAAAAAATCATATATGTGGGAGATTCCTAGCACTTTTGTGTGAAAAATGACTTTTGAAGATTACGTATGTTGATTAACAATAACAACCTTTTATTTACTCTCTATGGAAGGTAACAGTTTCTGTCTTTAGTTCACTGATCATAGCTTTATCTGCAGTTCAGCTCTCTGAATGATAGCCTGCTTCCCAGAGCCATCCAGCCAAGTCAGCTCTCTCTGTAGTCAGCACTAGCCGGATGCACTAAACACCAAAAGTTATAAATATCATTCAATTGAACACCAGGAATGGACAATTCACTAACCCTGACATCCAGGACAAGCAGATCATGCCTTCATGCTAGGGATGGGTGATATCTTAGCGTTTGCGATATACCGGTAGAAGTTCTCACCACAATAATTACGATAAAGCCTAGTTGATGACGTATTTCTGTGTACGACGGTGTGCGACCCATTCGCAGCTCACGTGAAGAGCGAAAACTAGTATTCCCGAAGGTGGACGTGAAGCTGAGGAGGAGTTTATCGCTAAATGGAACTGGTTTGGTTACAGAAAATCAGCTGTATTTTTAGATCAATGTTTGTGTTTCTGAGGCACTCAAGATCATAGATATCACTTGTAGCTAAAAACAGTGGTGCATGGGACTATATTTATATCGTCACTGATATTGTTATCGCAATACATACCAGAAAATATCATGATATAGTTTTACGTCAATATCGCCCTTCCCTACTCCATGTGATCAGTTTGTTTTAAATTTATTTATGATTATTGGCAGATGAAGAGGTTCAGTAGGCTGTGAGAGCATGAAACTACCCAATATACATTACAGTGCAGTGCAAAATAGTTATATAAACTCTATGCATAATTTCCCTGCAGAGCAAAAATGAATGCTGTACAGTCTTGAACAACAATTAAAAACAACAACAACAAAAAAAAAACACAGGTCACAGCCAAAATGTTGCCAAAAGACTTGCAACCATTTTGTCCATGGTGCAAAAATGATATGCTATTTCAAAGACATTATTAGGAAAAGACAAGGACGATGGATGAATTTGAGCACAGCTTTACAACAAGGAGTGTTTTGTAAACATAAAGTAGTCATGTGTGATAGAGCCACAGGATATAGCTGATTTTAAAATAAAAATGTTGCCTTTCAATTAGAAAATAACCGCTTTTCATCTTTTTCAGTTGCAACGACCTTCCAGTTTGACTGGAATGAATAACTCTCTGTTTATCTGGGCAATCTGATCCACTGATGTATTGATACTGCATGTAAACAGAGGACACAGTTTGTCTCAAAGTCTGCTGCCACTGGGATGCTAATATTTTGCATAACCTGGCAACAGAAACTTCCAGAAATTTGGCTTGGCTCTCAGCACAAAATCGGTATCAGGTATTTGTGAATACTCCAGTACTCTAACATCTAAAAAAGGAAAAAGTGGGATCAGTACGTCTCTATTAATAATATCTATAATAATGTCATTACTATATCATTAACGTGGATGAAATATACATACATTGGAGTTTATTTGTCTGGTGAAAATTATTAACATATACATTTTAATATTGTATTTCATTTTTCCCCGCAATCTAAGCATTTCAAAGCGGTCTCTTAGCAATGACACGATAACATGTTCAATATTGGCATTAACACAAAAAGTCCAATATTTAATAACTCAGTAGTGTTTGACTGTTTGTCTATTTCTCAGCTTTAAGAATAAGAAGAAACATCTCTCACCATCCCTCTTCTCTTACACTCAATGGGTAAGAAACCTGAATGATAAAATTCCCACCGCATTAGCACTAAATGTCACCATTTAGCAACCTCTCAGCTGTCTCACAGCCACAGGCACTGACAGAGATATTACACCACTCTCAGCAAGTAACTGCAAAAGATCCTAGTCTAAAATTAAACTGCTATAATCAATTATCTGTCTCCTTTTGCGTAAATGTGTGCCTTTCCACTTTTGCAGCTGTAGTGAGGCTATGTAAACATCGGAGGGCAGTAGCACTCGTCGATGACACTGTAGAAATGTAGAAACCAAGTATCGCAAGGAACCTGAGTCATACAGAGATGCTCTAATTGGGCCACACACTGTATATATAAACTCACGAATATAAACTATGAGTAAATATTTGCACACCAGCCTGTTAATAGGATCATATAATAACCTTTACAAAGAAGAAGTGGGATTATTGTTGTTTAACTGAGTATAGCTTCTAAGAAAAGGCCTACTATTAATGGAGAAATCACCAGAGATCCTGGGACTCTGTGTCAGCTTTGAGGAGATTTCATTAGAGCTTAGACACAAGTTCCAGCACCTGTAAATATATAGCAGAGACATGATGGATGTTTTTTGGATGCTCCTTCATGCACTGCAGTGTCTCCAGATCCTGCTCAGCGTGGCACACACCCTACTACAGCACGAGGACAAACAGAGGTGACTGATTTGTATTCAAGAACTGAGAGCTGGGTCATTTCAGGCTTCGGTATTCAGTGGTATTTCTGTGGTATGATCTGTTTATGCTATTTTACATTTACATTTACATTTATTCATTTAGCAGACGCTTTTATCCAAAGTGACTTACAAATGAGGAAATACAAGCAAATTTTAGAGCTTTATTTTCTTAGCTTCTCCATCTTTGAGCATTCCTCTATTACATATTTTTACTTGAGCAAAATAAAGAGTCATCAGACCTTCAGGGAAAAGAGTTCAGTCTTATTTTTAGCAGGAAGTCATCAAAAATGCACACACGTTAAGATTCGTCCAGCATTCAGAAATGCCGGTTTAGAAAATTTGCATAAATACTTAAGTAACGTTATGTGTGTACATAGTACAGCAAGTAATAGGTTAATGTTTTAGTTAACTATGCATTGTTTTACTGTATACACAGGCAAGGTGTTGAGCTGCTCTTACACAAGTAGCACAGGCTGAATGCCTTCTAGAAATTTGGTCCCCATGTGTCTAAATATGTGTTTGTAAAAGTATAAGGTGGTACAGAGGTCACGTGTTACGTAAAGCACGGTGTCCTCTCTCTAGTTTTGTTTTCCCTTGCTCGTCCTACGCCTCACTGTCCTATAAACAGATGATCCAGTATCCACGATTTGCCCTTCTACTGCTACAGTACTCTGCGAACAGAGAGTAGTAGTCCACAGTAGGAAACAGTAGTCCAGACAGTCACTGCACAATATCTTCTCCTACATAAAGCAGCACATGAAATGACTCTGCAGTCAGAGATATAATCAATATTTTAAGTCTATATCTGCTAATATGAATAGCATTTTAGATTGGTTACATAAATATGTATCAATAAGTACATACATAAATATGTATAAAAATGCCTCAAGTTTAACTAGTGAAAGTATATCCTAAAAAGTATGCAATAGACTGGCATCCCATATGGGGTGAATTCTCCCATCTTGTGTCCAGTGTTGTAGGATTGTCTTGCAACCCTGACAAGTTCGAATTTATAAATCTTTAAATTAGAAAATACCTAACTCCAACCCTATGCATTTGCACAGTCAGCAGATGCTTTAGAACCAAATACTTTATCCGGAATAACTGGATTATTATTTCTCTTTCAGAAAAGCAAGCCGTTATACTCTAGTAAAAGAGGTGTTGGTGAGGGTCTTCTAATTCTTCTACTTCTGGACGGCCAGGGTGGAGTTCTCCCGCTTGCTCATTTCCTTGCCGAGTATTAATAGCAATGTGATCACCGTGACCATGACCTCACATGTTCAGTCTCTCTTTTCCATTCTTATCTTGTTGATTTGTTGGGGAAGTGGAGTCAAGACACTGAGTATAAGTGCTCTAACACTTTCATTTTTACTAATGTTGTTATTGGTGCAGATTTTAACAATAACGTCAGAGAGAGAGAGAGAGAGAGAGAGAGAGAGAGAGAGAGAGAGAGAGAGAGAGATGTTAAAACCTTAGAAAGTCCATAAATTTACAGCTTATGTGATTTGTTGAAACTTTGTCAACCTTTCCAACCATTTTCTGTAGGGCAGGATGGTGAGGTTGTTCGGTCAAGCCCCAATGGAGTTGGATGACGGACATGATCAATGTCCATCCTGTTTGGACTTGAAGATATGTGAAAGGGACTTACAGAGCCCTGCCCTAACTGCGGCATAATTCCATTAGCAATGCACAAAGTGCACCTCATAGGCTACAAAAATACTGCAGTCTATTAATCACCTTCCTCCGGTGGTCCACACACATAACAATGAGTAAAACAAACAGCAGATATGGCTGCAGAGCCCACTAGGAAGAAAAAAGCAATCTCCTTCACTGTTGCAATGGCAGAATTTAAACAAAGTCAGAAGGCCCACTTTGGCAGAGATTGCTGGTAGCTTGACACGGAAGCTCGGTGTATAAAGCAGGAGCACAGCACAGCAGTGGCACTGAATTAGCTACAGGCTGGTATTAAGGCTGCCTTGGCAAAACTGAGAGTACAAGTAGCCGGGCTATTTCACAATATGCTAATTTCTACAATGGGCGCTTATATGCATTTAAGAGTGAACTGAAGATCTTAATAAAAGAGCAGGCATACTGATAGAAATTACAGGTTTGCAATCAGTGCTTCCAGTAGTAAGACTGGCTGCCTAACTTGTATATTTGAGATATTTTCTGATTCCAAAAAATGTCTTCTAAAAACAACTACCGTTCAAGACAGAACTCCTGATCTCATATACGGAAGCTCTAGGATGGAAAGTCAATTAACAGGGCTATCTTGGTCATAGAGGTACTCAGAATATTAGGAGTAACCATAACCCAGCCTTATCTAGACTTTGTGCATCAGGGATGTACAACCTCCTGTCTCTTGTGTTATTTATCAGGCTGATACAGTGAGACAGAAGATGCACTGTTTTGTACCAAGCCTATACCTAAGAATAGAGGAAAAACTGAGGCTTTGGGACAGGATGGCATGGTGCACGACTGGCCAAATTGATAACTGTAACCCTGCCAGTGCCATTACTGTTATGGATGACAATGCACCACATTATAATCAAACAGACCATGTTTTTGCCTATGGTTGATATTATTGATGAGCCCTGTATTCCAAATACCCAACAGACCAAGTCAGTGTGGCACAGCATACCATACATTACTTTTTATTGGCTATCACTACCGCCATACTACTTAGTAAATTGGCAATTGCATGCAATATCGATCCACACACAGTGTCTGCATTTGTGACCAGACCAAACAAAACCAGCATTCTTACCAAAGAGGTTGATGCTGCAGTATAACAAAATCCTATCAACATTTCTGTTCAATTTCTGGTCAAAATGTACCCAGGCCAGCCCTGTAGCCAGTGAGAATTCTCAAAGTAGATGTTATTGCCAGCTAGTAGATCACTGACCAAATATTTGTGTGTCTTGGGGAACAGCCCATTTGGTAAAGAAAGTGACTGGGCATGTAGCCCAAAGGTAACCACTGGTCCTCCCCTCAGTTGTAGAGCCACAGTTACATACCTAGCCTTTGCATAACCTTACATAACCTTACATTAGCTATTCTGAGGGAAGTTATATGTGTTTGGATATGACACTCCTGGACAACATGTCTGTGGAATACAATTAGTCACTATATCTGCCTCATGTGTGTGTGAAACTAAGGCTCGGAAAATTATTTTTTAAAAATAAAAAATATAGTCAATTCAATAATTTATGTACTGATATTTCTGATAATTCGATACACACCTTTTGGTGACTATTTGACGATAACATGCCAAATATGTGTACTAAATAAAGAAAGTTTACCCTCAAGGGCGTGGAGCATTCAGATGTTCCTTCCTGGTTTTGCTGCCAAATTCACTGCTTTCCACCCATATATTTATAGCAAGGAGTGGCTATTTTGCCACAGACATTCTAGCTTACAGTATATTTTAGGTTATTACAGAACTCACTGCACTAGATAAGTGCTAAAACAGTGATTAAGACCACAGAAAAGAAAGTAATTTGGTAAATTATAATAAATATATTCTTGCAAATACACCTACAGTCTACCTAACAATTACTATGTTATTGTTTTGCTATTAATTGTGCATAAGCCAAATCATACTCACTTCTTACATTAAGAATTTTAATTTCACAGTGCCTTACCCTTTTCTCTAGTTATTCCCTGGAAGATAGCAGGAGTTGTGGGGTGTCTTTCAGCGCTTGAATGTTTCCTCTCTGCTTGCCTTTCCTCAGGAGGCTGCTCCACCTTCAGTTCAGGCAGGACTGCAGTGGGGGGTGAAGGTTTGATGCTGGGCTTTGTCTTCTCATCCTCTCCCTCACTTGCCATCTTCTCTTTAGGAGCATCGTCAGAGACTGGAGCAGCAGGTGGAGGAGCAGGGTTCACAGGGGGAGCAGCGATCACTGTAGCTGAGGGGGGTGGAGGTTCATCCGGTTGCGAGTTGACTTTGCTTACCTTGGTGGAGGAGTCCTGGGGAAATCTCTTAGGGCTCTCTTCTTCACAGGACTCCAGGGCCAACTCACTGTCCAGCTCAGCCTCCCGCTCCTCGCGTAGGATGCTGTACTGCATGGCTGCAGAGTTGGGGGCAGAAGCAAGGCCAGGGAGAGGGTTAAAGGCAGGGACAGAGACAGAAACAGGAGCTTGGGTAGTTGCAGGGGCTGGTGGAGGGGTGCTGGGGCTCTTGCTGAAGGTCATGTAGGCAGAGCTGGGAGCCTGTGGACTTGGCTCCTCAGACACAAGCTCAATCTCTGAATCACCCGAATCTCCACTGCTGGCATCTGAAACCTTGGCATACAGGGGAAGAGTGGGAGTGCTCTTAAGCTCCAAGGAAGGACTCTGAGACTTGGGTGCAGTCTGAGAGACCAGTGAGAAAGTTTCTGGAGCTTTCTCCTGGGTTTTCACTTCAGTGATCGGAATCATTGGATCGGATGGAGAGTCAGACTCTTCTATAGTGAGAGAGGAAGAAAAGAATGGAAAGAGGTGAGTGTTTGCTGCAGGTTCAGCACCTGCTTGGCTGTGGCCATCTGCTGTGTAAAGATGTCCCACTGAGAGAGCATGTGTGGAATCAGTTACTCAGAGGGACAGTGGCTCAGTTCAGAACTGCACACACCACAGACTTCTTGCCTCACTATAAACTATTCCCAAATGTTTGTGCTGATTTCTGCTGTTAATATTATTGTTTGTGCCGGTTTGGTTTTCGAGCTTGCCTCTCATCTCTACAACCTTACATACGGTATATGACACAGCATTGTCAACACAAACATACATGTGAGCAAACTTCTTCTCTCTAGCATTTCTTATTAAAGTAGAGTGTTAAGTGGAGTTAAGTTATATTTTTCCATCTGTATGCCAACAAATTCAATATTGCTTCCTAGTTGTCTCTATTTTCAACAATTTGGCTCCACAACTGTCCAATTTTTAAACTGACTGAACTAGCCAATCACAGTGCAGGAAATAACAAAAAATCACTGCATCTGAGGTGACTCCTGAATGATTCAACAATAGGGATATCAACAGTTAGTCAGTCAGTGACAAAACAAGAACATTCTAGGCTGGCTTGCCCAACAGTCTGGCAAAACGCCTGCATAGAACGTCCTGTGCTGTGTTGTGCAGATTTATGTTATTTTAATGCTCACCTGTGAGTGGTGGAGTGGAAGATCCAGGACTCTCATCCTCTGGCTCGGACAGCGTGACAGTGGGCACTCCCTGTAGTCCCAGGCTCAGGATGCTCTCTTTCTCAGACACAGCGACCGGAGAGGCTCGCTCGTTGGCCACAGGGGAGACTGACAAGGGCGGGGTCTCTGTCAAGGTGATCTTGACTGGACTGGTACTGTCCTCAGCACCTGGTGAACGGTTGGGCTGGTAGTCAGAGAGCTCATCATCGGATGGTTCTTCTACATAGGGGAAAGTGTGTGAGTCAAGCGCAGCTGCAGACGGGCCCAGTGTCTCCACTTCCACAGGTGAGGGACTCTTCTCCAAGTAATGCCCTCCCCTGAGGCTGGATAGAGGGGCAGACTCTGAAGCGGCACTTATCCCCCAATCCTCCAAGAGCTGCTGTTGGCTGTAGGGATCCTCCCTGCTCCTGATGTCCATGTAGTTGTAGGTGGAATCGGGGGTCTTGTCTGAGTCACGCAGCTTGTCGGAGCTGTAGCCAAGCTCAGCACTCGGGGTCATCTCAATACCTGAGTCTGAGCTGAACATGGCAGACTGGCAATCCAGGCCCGAGATGAGGTCATCAATTCCTGCCTGCTGCTTCTTCTCCCCTCCACTGACATCGCCCGAGAAGTAAGAGGTGTCCATCTGGGAGGAATAACTGGACAGGAGGGACGTGTAAGGGTCACCCATATCAATGATGGACTTCTTCAGGAGATCTGCGTCTGATTTATCTGCGGGAGTGAGAAAACCGTGGGACAAGAGAGAAGGGAAAAGTGAGCAAACCTGAAAACCACGGATATTTACTCAACAATGACAACAATATCACTAAGTTCGCACAATAGCAGGCTACATTTTTCTTTAGATAAAATGTCTTTTTTTTTTAACTGTATTATTATATCTCCGTAGATTCAATATATTTCAACACAAAATCAAAACCTGCACAGAATCTGAAAATGAAACATGTTTAGACCTTACAAACTGCACGTTTAAAGCACTATATGCAACATAATGAAATAAGCCAGAGAGATCAATCTGACTACAATACAGTTTCTATATCATACAGAAACAATTTGACTTTGGGGAGGTAATCTGAATCTGCAGCATCCCATCCACAGGCTAATCTGACCTCTACCTTTTATCTATCTATCATTTGAAAATGTCCTTGAGAATATTAGTGACTTTGTCTTATACGTCTATGAGAGAGAAAGACAGATTGTGTGTGTATGAGTGTATGGGCGTGTACGCGAGTGTGTCTGTCCCTCTAGGTTTAAGTGTACACCCAGAGTGCTTGTCCAGGGCGTGGCAGTGACAGATCTTGCCTGTAGTCTGCGACGGCACCATCACCCTCCTCCCTCTATCCCTCCCCCTCTACCTCCTCCTTCTCACTCTCTTTCAATCGATGTGGCTGTTTTTGGCAGATGTATATTTTCCATGCTCACGTCTGTCCATGGGTTAACCGCAACGATGTCACACGAGGAATGGGGAAGTGCTTCCTCAGAGTGCTTCATCCATACACACACTCACACACACACACACACACAGGGAGTCTGCAAGTCTGATTATTTACAATAAATATTTCCATTCTCTTAATTACAGTCTTAGCACATCTACTGAGACATCAGTTAATTTCTCTACACATGTCTAATATAAGAAACAAGAAGATCCAAAGTGCTCATTACTGCAAGGGATTATAGAAATTAACTTCATAGCAGTAAAGGAGTCCTTTTGAACAGACAAGCAGTCTAACTGCAATTATTATGAGAAAGCATAAGCGTCAGTTGTAGTACGGCATATTGTACATGTTTACACTGTTGTCACTGCATCTGTTTCATGTAACAAGCAAACAGTGCGTGAGTTTAAATGTAGCCTGCATAACAGTACAGGTAGCAGGTGTAGTGGAGGTTAGAGGTGTTCTAGTCAAGCGTAGGCGGCTGTCGGAAATATCCCTGCTTTCTGTGCTACAGAAAACGAGTTGTGTTGCTCAGACTTACTGTAGATCTGTCGAAGCTCAGAAACATGTGAGTATTTACAACCGCATTTAATCTGCCTGTCGGCCCAGCTGTTAGGAAGCATCACCGGTGGCGCTTTTTTTTGTTGTTTTTGTTTTTTTTTGTCAACTGTGCTACTAACCCGTACTCCACTCCAGCAGAAAGCCTGCTCATCTAACTCTACACTGTCCTACATACATGAGGTTAAGGAGCACCACTGGGATGCTATTTTTAGCCCACAGTATCTGAAAAGTACGAGGATCCACGTGAAGAGAAGTCAAGAAGGCCACTGGTAACAACACCTGTGCTGTTATTCGGCCTCCACTGCTTGGAGGAGATGACGTTACAGAGGAAGAACATCTTCAACAGTGATGTCATGGACAATACATGCCAGTGAGTGGCAGGATTGCATTGTTTTCCACCAATGCACTATTTCAACACTAGATATACAGTCATGTGAAAAAATAAGTACACCCCATGGAAAATGTTTTATTTATTTATTTATTTATTTTTTTACATATTTGGACAAGCAACCATTTGATCCTCTTTGAAACAGGTTGAAACATTTGAAACTTCAAAGCATAAGAATAAGTCCTAGTCCTAGAAGCACGTGAAAGACTGAGCTACAGTTATCGGAAGCGTTTGGTTGCAGTTATTGCTGCTAAAGGCGGCACAACCAGGTTTAAGTTTAAGGGGGCAATTACTTTTTCACATTGGTGATAGGCGTTGGATAACTTAAACGGTACTGTGTTTACTCAGGTTGCCTTTGTTTTATGTTGTATTTCGTTTGAAGATTTAAAACTACTGGGTATGAGATATACACAAAACCAGAAGAAATCACATACTTTTTCACAGCACTGTAATTGCACGTAGGTGAACTCCTGTCAATTAATTATGGGACTTCAGATGACAACTGGTTACCTGGTCTCACTAAATTAAGCCATATAATCCCAATCAAGTCCATTTCAGTTCCAGGCTATAGCACAACAAAATCTGAAACATTCAAGGAGGGTGAATACTTATGCAAGATACTGTATTTAAAGTACTTTTCAGAATTCTGAAAGCTATTGAATTCAGATGAGAGTTTCAGTGAGATACGTTTACCGGATAAAGAAAAAGATGAAACACAAGAATGTGACACGGGAGGCTACCCGCTCCGGTTGAGAGCATTAGTGTGTGTGAATGCTATAATATGCATCACCACACACTCTCAAGCCCACATTCCACCTTCAACATCAGGCATGCTGTGGAGGAACTCATGACTCATCCACATCATTAAGAGTAGAGACAGAAAGAGTAGGTGAGACAGCGGTGACACGTAATGATCTCAATGTTAGAGAAGACAATCGAGGCAAATATATCTACATGCACATCAGGGATGAAGGTCTAATGTCTGGCTGTAACACCCACCGTGAAACTCTGTCCGATCCTGAGCTCAGGTTAGTGTGCGTGCAGAGATTCACATGTTCTCCCCGTGTTCATGTGGGTTTCCACTAGGTTCTCTGGTTTCCTCCCACTGCAGGTAGGTTACGTTAAATTGCCCCTAGGTGTGAATGAGTGTGTGAACGTGTGGGTGAATAGCGTCTTGCCGATGGCTTCCCATCCACTGAGAATTCTCCCGCCTTGTGCCCAGTGTACCGGAATTGGATCCGGATCCACCGCAACACTGACAATGATAAAACCGTGACTGAAGAAGAATAAATGAATAATGATTTGAAACAAAACAGATCACAATGCTGTCCTCTATGATGTTCTGTGTGATGTTAAAATTCCGATAACGAAAGACAAAATTCTGAGTGAAGAGACACGAATGCTTTGCATAACTTTGATGTGTAAATCAAATCATTTCTTTAGAAGGATTTTCACATCAAAGGATTAAATGAAGGTGTTCAGAAGTAAACTATATGGAAAATGAAATGGAAGTGGAGAAAACTCAACTTCCTGCCCAGTCTCTGCCTTTCCAGACACCCAGACGTCTACTGTAATGTAAATTTGATATCTCATTAGTTGCTTATGTTGTACTTTGTAAATTTAATTTATTTTTTAAAATATACACTCGTTTCAAATCTGATGACTGCAACACACTCCAAAAAAGTTGGACAGTCGACTGTTTACCCCTGTGTAACATTCCCTTTTCTTTTAATAACACTTATTAAGCGTTTGGGACTGAAGACACCCCAATACCATGACAGACGCTGGCTTTTGGACCTGATGCTGATAACAGCTTGGATGGTACTTTTCCTCTTTGGCCCGGAGAACACGATGGATGTTTGTCCAAAAACTATTTGAAATGTTGACTCGTCGGTTCATAAAACATGATTCTACTCTGCTACTGTCTATCTTAGATCAGACCAAGTCCAGAGAAGAACTTCTGGACAGTGTTGATGTATGGCTTCTGCTTTGCATCGTAAAGCCTTAACTTGCAACTGTGGATGCAGCGGCGAATGGTGTCGAGAGACAAAGTTTTGCCAAAGTATTCCCGAGCCCATGTCAGGATATCCATTACAGACTCACGATGGTTTTTAAGACAGTGACGTCTAAGGGATCGGAGATCATCTGCATTGAGAAGTGGTTTTCAGCCTTGCCCTTTACTCATAGAGATTCGACCGGATTCCTTGAATCTTTTAATTATATTGTTCACTGTAGAAGATGAAATGCCCAATATCCTACTGATCTGTCTTTGGGGAATATTGGATTATTCGCTGATACATCTGTTGGCAGATTGGCGAGCCTCGACCCATCCTTGCTCTTGAAGGACTAGGCCTTTTTTGGAGGCTCCTTATATACTATGATTAGACGATTGCCTCACCTGTTTCACATCACCTTCTTATTTCAACTTACTTGTCTCATCGGCATTAGTCCTAAATTGCCCCTGTCCCAACTTTTTTGGATTGTGTTGCCTGCATCAATTTCAGAATAAAGATTTATCTTCAAAAAACGATGCAGTTGATTAGGTAAAACACCAAATACCTTGTCTTTATACGTTTTTTGTTTAAATACAAGTCAAAGTACATTTACAAATCCCTCCTCTTTGTTTTTATTAGCACTGTCCATACCGTCCCAACATTTTCGGAATTGTGGTTGTATAAGAATGTAACGAACATGTATTTGAAACTCACTCCCAAATGAGGGTGATAAATAGATTGCATTGGCACAGCATGACCTGGTTGTAGTGTTATAAATAGTTGAAAATGGCTAGATCCAAACAATGAGTGCTTTGTGATGTGTCCGTGGTTGCATTGTCATGACCCGGTGTTAATGACAGGTCAGGTGTCAGACCCGCATGGTGTGTATTGTGGTCAGACCTTCAGACATACAACTGCAGGACACACACACATCAATACTACAAAGTCACACAGAATAAAGTCTACAGTATGTGCGCAACAGCCAATGTAATCCGAAGTAAAAATAACAAGAATTTTTAAAAAAGGAACTTTTTTTTCTCTCCTGTTTTTTTTTTGGTAGTTATTAAACCATGTGACGCTGCAGAAATATTGACAAAATGGAAAATATGTATCTTAAAATACGTAGTGACAAAAATCTCTCCGTACCGCGTATCCTACGTTGTGTAGCCTGGAGCCTATCCTAGGGGACTCGGGGCACAAGGTGGGGAACACCCTGGGTGGGGGGCCAACGCGTCACAGGGAACAATCACACACACATTCACACAATACGGACAATTTAGAGATGGCACTCAGCCTACAACGCATGTCTTAAAACTGAGGGAGGAAACAGGAGTACCCAGAGGAAACCCCTGAAGTATGGGCAGGACATGCAAAATCCACACACACAGTGTAGAGGCAGGATTCGAACCCCCAACCCTGCAGATGTGACGCAAACGTGCAAATCACTAAGTCACTTCGTAGTCCCTCCTTCCTTATTAAATAATACATTTTTAAATATTATTAAATGTTCTTGCTCTGTTTTTTTGATCTGCTTTAACTGACACTGGGGGTCTACTTTATGAAGTTGTGGGTTGGAGATGAAGGAAAGGCACAACTATATACAAAAAACATAAAAATATATAGCCATTTTTTTTTCTCGCGAGTACATCTGACTTAATATGTGTTTAATGGACACCGTGGAATAATACAAAAATGTCTGAAAACAATAAGATCATTTCAACATTGATTAATGGATTTTAACAAGTGACCTCAGGCTTCCTTTCTAAATGTTTCTTCTCAGTAGAGGAAAACACATCATTACACAAACTTCTTAAAGGTATACTCCAGCGTGAAAAATGCTAGAGTATACCTTTAAGGAAGGCTGCCGGAACTACCGCAGCTTCAGGCTTTAGCCACAGTGCTAACACTAATGCGCTTTACGCCAGCTAATCACTCCTCCCCTAAAGAACCTAGAGAGGAATTATACTAAGAGGATCTACAAATTACATGAATGAAAATGCAAGATGTACAGCCTGAAAAAAATAAATAAATAAAAAAAATCAGCATCGCCAGCAGGGCTTCACCATCTGTTCTGATGCCTCGGTTTATTCTGTAGGTGGGCATCAGGAAGTGGGAACAGACACAGCTTTGAGTTGAGGTGAAAGTGATGCAGGGAGAGCAAAAAGAGATTTCTGTGTGTAATTGCATATAAGAATAAAAGCAGACAGGAGAATTGAATTGTTTTGGAAGGAGCAGTGATTCAGGTAAAGGTGCTACTAGCTAAAGGATAAGTAAATGCATTGAGGGAAATCGAGAAACAGGTAATAAAGATTATCCACAACGGAGTTACTGGTTATAAACAGGGCAGGCAGGAGGAAAGATAATACGCTTTCACAAGGAGCCAAAGGAATATAGCTGATGTCGCCTCTCGGTGTAGCGTTCCCATCAGGGTTAAGTGACTAATGCTCCTGAAGAGCTTTGCTATTGTGGGCCTCATAGCCATTCAGCACTGGAGCTATCCTGATTAGATTAGCTTCATACACTACCATATACCAAGGCTTGTCCATACAGCAGCATGTTTATTGTGCTGTGCATTTAAGGCGGAACAACCAACCTGGGACATTGTGGAGAACACAATGGGAAAGGACCAGCCAGAGGCTTTAGGAGCATTCTGTCTTTTACAATTTACACCACCATTATTAAGAATGCAATGTAAGGTCAGCTGTCTGATTGCATTGCGCTACTAACATATCAAGACGGTGGTTTAAAATCCCACTCCTGTAGACCCTTGATGGTTATCTGCTGAGCTAAAGGAACGGCTCTTGAGCTGAAATTGTGAATCACTGAATTATGGACATGCTGTTTACAGTGGGCTAGGCTTTAAGCGCTGCTGTTGTCTGGGCATTATAACCTCAATATGCTGTTAGAAGTTAGAAATCACTAACAATTTGGTCATACCTTTCCATTTATCATTTTTTTCATCCATCCATCTTCAGTAACTATTTTACAGTATGCTGGAGAGTCACTTAATGTGAGGCAGGAATACATTCTTGATCAAATGCCAGTCCATCACCAGTGCCTTTTCAACGTCATTTGAAATCATGTTCTACTCACATCTTTTCTTATATTAAGCAGAAGTGTCTGGACCAAAGCCCTGGCTGTGTAAAGGGACCACGGGGCAGGTATAGGCTTACATGTAGAGATGGCATGATACCGCTCTTTCCTTTTCCAAGACTGATACTGATACTGAAACCTTGAGCATCAGTTGATATCGAAACCTATCCGATGGTTTTTACTTTAAAAACAACTAAGCTGTTAAATGAATTTGAATTGAAGCACTTTAAAAAATACATGAAATAATACACAACTTAAAACACGGATTATAGAAAACCACAGCTTTTTTTTTTTGCAGTTAAACTCACACAAAAAGCACTTACATTGTAAATATAATAAATATAATTAATTATAAAGCATTAAATATAAGAAAAATCAACGATAACAACAACAAAAATACATATAAAATAAAAACCCTTCCAGTTATTTTTTACATTTTTATTCCAAATCCAATTCCAGTCTTTTCCATTTATGGAAGCCTGTTAAAAAATAAAAAAGGAACAGTAATTGCGACTTTATTTCTCTCAATTCTGGCTTTTTTCCATCCATCCATACATCTGTCACGTAATGGAGGCTGAGACGGAAGCAAGTGCAGGTATGGCCGTTTAATCAAACCAAACGTACAAAGGATCAGGCAGAAAACAAAGTCCAAGGCAGGCTGGGGTCAAGGGATCAGACAAACAGGCTAAACTAGGCAGAACAGAGAATCGAGGTCAACAGGGTAAACAATGTCCATGATCAGAAAAGCAAACATGATAAGGCTTAGAAATATGACTAGAGACTAGGCAACTGAGCGTAATAGTCATAGTGTAAGTCATAGTGTTCGAAAAGTGTCTTATATAGCGTGGTTGTGAGTGCTGTGAACTGGATGGAGGTGTGCATGATTAGAATGAGTGTGTGTGTGTGTGTGTTCTGGGAATTAGACTTCATGGCAGCCATGTTTGTAGGCCGCAGTGCAGTATGGGAAATGTAGTCACTGGTTTGCTGTGATATGACTCCATCCATCCATCTATTTTCTGTACCGCTTATCCTTACTGGGTCTCACAGAACCTGGAGCCTATCCCAGGGAGCATGGGGCACAAGGCGGAGGACACCCTGGACGGGGTCTGACTTTTATTCTCATAATGAATTTATATCTCACAATTCTGACTTTTTTTCTTGCAATTTAGACGTCCACTTGACACTTAGTGAGTTACAAAGAATACACCAACAATGCATCAATCATTCTCTATAAATAGGCTGTATAAGAACAACACTCATCAGTTGGTCAAGTCAAGGAAAACCAGATGCTAGTGTGCGCTTGTTACCTGAAGTTAGTCACATTTCAGATACCGTGTATTGCGAATAAAATAAAGTCGGAATTTTGAGCTGTTAGTTAACTCAAAATTGCCAGAAAATAATGTCAGAATTGTGAGATATAAAGTCGCAGTCACCTTTAAAAATTTTTTCTCCGTGGCAGTAATATGACTTCCACATCCATGTGTTACAGGATCAAATGAAATTTATTCTTGTTTCCCCTCCCATATCTGATCCACCATTTTTTGTGGGTATCGGCCCCAGAACGATCCTGGGTGTCGGATCAGTGCCATCTCTACTTACATTTCCATAAAACCTTTTGTTAATATTCCTTCCCACCGGAGCAACATACCATAAGGGCTCCTCTCCTCCATGGTATGTTATTGTTGACAAGTATTCTGTTGTTTTTTTTTCCACAGGAACACAGAAAGACTGCATTACTAATAATACGAATTAACGAATAAACATATAAGAAGGGAGATATACTATGAGAAGCCAGAGAGCGGAAAAATAAAGATGGATGGAGCTTCAGAGAATCATAACTCCGTGACAGATAGCTCTATAATTTCCGTTGGGAAGCTTCTGGTCTTTAGGTTCCGATTAGCCATGTCTTTCATTAGTGTGTATGTGTGTATGGCTACAGCGAGCAGCAACGTGGAACAGACCGGGTGGGCCTGCATGACCCTGACGCCGAAGTCCAGTGGAGATGACACTGAGCTTTATCCATACTGAAAGCATGCTATGGGCCTTTCCTCATCTTCACAAGGATAAGGATTTTTCACGTGTGGTTTGTACGCAGATGTAGGCAGAATGCAGACTTTACAAAATACAAAACACATACTGTGTATCATTTGGATTTTGCATGAGTTTTGTATACCGATGTTGTATGCCGGCTCAGATGCGTCAAATGTCAGTGCTTTTTACACATTGGACAAGCAGCCAATCAGAGAAATGAGACAACAAGAGAGTCCAATATATGACAATAATAAAAGGAAAAAGGATTGATAAAAACATTCGCTTTTTTTTTTCTTGCTGAAAAGGTAAAGCAATTATTTGTTCTATAATTTGTTGGGAAGATGCAGTGACTAACAGACAAATTATTCTCATAAAGAGATCCAGTTAAATATCCAGCTATGAGTCAGATAGGATTAACAATACATAGATGCTAGCAAAATAACACAGATTGGATATTTAAAAAAAATAAATAAATAAAAAATCTCAGAAGCGACTGGACTTTGTTTTTTGTTTTTTTGTTCTCCACACTTTATTTGAGGTAAATAGTGATAAATGACAAACTAGCTCGCTACCATCAGCCTCGGAAATGCAGTAAGCACTACTGGGAGTGATTCATGTCACCCTGAGGCCCTGCACAAACAATGTACTGTGATATTGTTGAGCAACTAGAGCTTTAACTACAGCCTGCTAACCTCAGGAAACTGCCTCGTTTTGTAGACCCACAATCCTGTTTTTTTTTTTGATCTTGCAGATTGTGCACAGTTACACTGTGGCGCTGATGATCAGTTCACGAAACGCGAACAGACTGATGCAGGATCACACAGTGCCACACTGTCAGCTAACTGCTAATGCTGTCTAAAAGACGAGCTTGTGCTGAGCTTGTGTGGGAGGTTCTGATCTCTCACCTGCCACTCAGTAAACGTGACAGTCACACTGATGTGTACAATAATGTTTTAAATCTCATTTCCGTAATACGGATGAAAAAAACAATAACGGCAGCAGCAGGTAATTATATTCTCATAGTTACAAATACTAGGACTGCATCCCAAACCACATACTAGCTTACTAGTATTAGTACAGTAGGAGTACTGACATACCTTTTCAGTACAAAGTACGTTGGGGTCTTTTCTATTTTGGCACACTATGTGTGCAAAGAGTGCATTATGCAGTTTGAATTCTCTCTGAATGCATACTGACTGAAATTAACTCTCACCGTGGAGAAGGGCAGAGCCAAGCCCACGTTACATAACTCACGAGTCACCTAAAATATCAGTTTTCTACAGGAGAGGTGAAATTTCTAAATCTTACACACAACAGCTATAATTAAGGGATATTTAGTGTCTGTTGACAAATGAAGGTTGTCTGGGAAAATCAGTTGTGAGGCAGAAAAACAATTTATTACACTAAAAAAAAACGATAAAGTGCAGTAACCAGCAATAAAATGAAGCAACGTCAATATTTGATGTGATGACCCTTTGCCTTAAGAAAATAATGAGCTGTAAGTTTTATTGAGGATCTTACAGAACCAGTCACAGTTCTTCTGGAGACTTTGACTGTTGCACTTGCTTCTTATTTTTGCAGCAAAACCCAGCAGCCTTCATTATGTTTTTTGTCTGAAAAGTGGTCGTTTATGTAATATGCAGCTTTCTTTACTGACATACAAACATTTTTCTGTAAGATTTAATTTTGTACTAGAAAACTAACATTTAGAAATGCTTTTGTACTGACTCGATAATGTAGAAGTTATAAAATAAAAAATCTGTAACAAAGTTTGTACTAAAAATAATAGGGTGCCAAGACTTTTGCACAGCACTATATGTACAGCCGTAATTTTCCCTTTAATCACTTGAGACTATTCCCCAGCTGTTAATGTCATTCAACTCATAGCATAGCCAATAAGAAAAGACCTTGTAGTCAAATTATGTTCAGACAGGGTTGAGCTAGGTGTCCAAGTCAAGTGTCTACTAATCCACTAATCTGTCTGCTTTATACTTGGACAACAGTTCAAACAGAAACTAGAAGCCAGTCTGATCCAACTCATCCAACTGAACTCTTTCCTTTCATCAATATACACAGGTTAGTCCAGAAACTGTGTGGAAACTATGACACAAATACAACAACTAAGAACAAGGGTGGAAATTACCTGAGTCATTGTACTTCATTAATACACTATAAGTATTATATAGGAGTATTTATACTTTACGTGAGTGTTACTGAAATTGAATACTTGTACTCTTACCTAATTATATTTCCAAGAATAAAAAAAAAAACCTCCTTACATTCCTTTTATTTAGACCTTAAAAGCAGCCGTTACAGATCTCAAGGGTCTCGTCTTCTCTTATCAAGTCTGTAAGTGTAGGCCATACACTAATAAAACAGGCGTCTGTGCATTTAAAGCAGCCAAAATCGATCAAGAATCGTGCCAAATCATCATCTTCTGTGACCTTCTCATGCCATTCAGTGTAGTTAATGCTACAGTTATCCGTATGCCTTTAAATATGGATAAGCCATCATACTACAGTGTTGACCTTGAGGATGAGTGCCTCAATAACAGTAACATGCTGGAGTATCTGTGCATTTACGAGTTGGGAAGTCTTAATTACGACGTCATGTGCGTTCAACTTTGGTTAGAGCAAGACGGCGGCGTACCTACTCTAATTAACTAAAAAACTTTTTTTAAATACAGCAAGGTTTCTTAACTCTACTTCTAGAAAATGAAGAACAAAGAATGTGCATCAGGTGTGTTTTTGCTTTTTAAAAAGAAATGTTTTTAATCAATTAATGAAACCACTGTAAACTATATTGTTACACATTAATTGTACAATGCTATAGTATTTTGTGCAGGCAGTTATCTTTCACCAAATTTACCATCAACTACAGACATTGCACCCATTTATTCCGCCATGTTTTCTTACTGACACGCCCCCCAACTCGGAAATTCAAACAAAACCCAATTCGTTTCCTACTTGTAATTACGACTTTTGTTGTGGCGTTCATGTGCAACTCTTAAATATGATCTTTCTGACATGACTTGAAAGCACCATTAGCAAAGTTGTATAAAATGAGGCGTCTCCTTTGCCTTGCCAGAAGGCAAGAACACCATTAAAGTGGTAAAATTTTGTAAATAAAATTGTTAAAAAAATGGTACTTTACATGAGGTTTTGCTAATTTGCTAGCATTAACTTGCTATATTCAAATGAGGGCCTGTAATAATTTGGCCAAGCAGCAAGTCAAATTCTAGCTAATGGTAAATACTGGTTATTTACATGATATTTCACACTACATGATTGATTCATAATCAAACTATCTAGCGTTAGTCATGCATATTGTGCCTGACCAGCTCACAGGAAGGACAGCAAATTGTGTATATACCACTAGTGTAGTTGCTTTAAAATGAAAACAATCTTCTAACAGTTTTAGACAAGTAATAAAAGTTACCATTTACTTGAAAACATGAGATTACTTAATTTGATACTTCCACTTTTAAACGAGTACGATTATGGCACATTATTCCCTGCTGAAATAAAACAAGAGAAACCATATCAGAAATTCTAATGGTTTCCACTACAAATCCCATTACAAAGCATCAGCTAATCATTAAAACTATTACCATTACCATTATTGGTCCTTAATAGTATTCACTCGACATAACATGCCACCAATAGAAGGCAACATATTACCAGTAGCGACCCACAGGGACCATTACAGTTTCCATTAAAACCAATACAATTCCCATTATAACCTTTAAAAACCATTACAAATTCTATGAGGGTTTCTTTCAGCTGTGTGTGTACTTTCACTTATGTATTATTTCTCAGCACTTTTTCCACCCCTGTCAGTGAAGCATATAAATGTGTCAAAAATGAGGCATGATAAATGTCAACAGGGCTTGTCTTTTTGAAACAGAGCTAATCACGCACTGCAGCTGAAATTGGTGAGATGGCTGTTTATTAGCGAAAGCACTGTACCGCTGGGCTAATAGCGATGTTCGGTAATGAGGCTGCACAACGGGTTTTTCTCTGAAAGGCTTTAATTTGTTATCCTATGTATAATCTGTGATGCGAGTTCTTTCCAGTACAGTCAGTCGTTTTTATCCCTCTGAGACTGTTCTGTTCTCCATGTCTCCGTGATTTTTTTTAAGGAGAAATGAAGCACGACTAACAAGACTAGCCTTAAACTTTATAGGTTTTATTACGCAGGTTATTGCAATTGGATTAGTCTTCTCTGTCTTACAGCTAAGAGAAATGCCTCAGAGTATTTTGAGGCCTGCTAGCTTTTAATGTATTCTGCTGAAATAATGTGTTTAATGCCGTCGCTGCTGAAATGTGAGACCACTTTGTGCTTTGTGTAGTCCCTCGTGTTTCCCGTGTATGTGCATCTGAATAAGTCAGTCGGTCATGTAGCTTCCACAAGACTCGCTCGTCCAAATATTCCATCGTTATTTCACTTTTAAAGGAGACAAGACATTAGAAGTTAAATGACATATATAACCAGGGCAAAATACTGGAATTCAAAAGTCCCCATGAAATCAAAATGGAAGTTTTGTGGCTTTTAGTACGAATATGTTAGCCTTAAGATTGTCTATAAGCTAGAGTGCTCAAAAAACAACGGCAGAATTCACATTTTGAAGAGTTGTATGCATTCAAAATTTACAATCTCTCTCTACCACCAATACAGATCAACAATTTTGATGACATCATTCTGCACTTCAGCTTCTCCTTAGGTTTTCTGTCCAATGAAATGCTCTCTAGAATCTGAAGTGGCCCGCCCCCAACATGATAAAAATCACCTTGCCGAAGTTATAATATATAATACCTAAATGCTATTGGCTATTTTAAAAAAGCGTGGAGCCACTCGATATGTCCCGCCCTGACTTCCTGTTTCAGTGGAAATGACGTCAACACATGGAATGATGATGTGCATTTCAAGGCACTTCATGGTGACTTTAAAATACTGTCACGGATATGTAGAGGTGGCGGATCCAAGTGTTGATTTATATTGTATTGTATTATATTTAAGTGCAAACAAACAACAAAAAACTGAAACAAGAGATGCAAGAATATGAGCGAGACTATGGTACAAATGGCAATCCATGAACACGACAACAACGAAAGCTTGACAACGAGGTGCTTACAAACTGGAACCTATATACAGGTGCTAATCAGGGTGAAACAAGACACAGGTGATAGTGGTTAGGACACGTGATGTGCTGGGGATGATGGGAAATGTAGCTCAGCATCTCTCTGGCGCTACCATGACATATTTCTTTACAGACTAAATCTGTTGTCTATATTATTGCGCTTAATTATCTACTTAAAGAGTGAAATAATAACCAAGTGAAATGGACAGTGAAGCAAGAAAAGGCTGTTCTCATCAGCAAAGCATCCAAGCATATACATCCAAGAATGACAACCATACATGTTTCAGCCAGTCGGGCTGCAGCAAATATTCATTAAACTCTAAAAATCCAATAAATACATTTATTCAAAAATGGAAAAATAGTTACATTCATATAGTGCTTTTCTAGACACTCAAAGCACTTTACATAGCATGTGGTGGGGGAAAATCTCCTCAACCACCACTAGTGTGTAACATCCACCTGGATTGCGCCAGAACACCCACCACACACCAGCTATTGGCGGAGAGGAGAGGAGCGAGTGATGTAGCCAATTCAGAGATGACGATTATTAGGCGGCCATGATGGAGAAGGGCCAATGGGGGAATTTCGCCAGGACACCGGTGTTATACCCCTACTCTTTTACGATAAGTGTCGTGGGATTTTTAATGACCACAGAGAGTCAGGACCTCGGTTTAACGCCTCACCCAAAAGACAGTGCTGTTTTTACAGTATAGTGTAAAATAGTGTAAAATAGACCAATATATATAGACCGGTATAGTCTCCGTAACCATAAATTAGCCTACATCAACAGCACAATTTGCATGATTGAAGAGGCAACATGTCAACGCGAGTCTGATCTCCGAAATCCAACTTCACTAGAATGAGGCATTTGTAAAACAAAGTTTAACCATATTGTATGAGCAAAAAAATCCTTACGTCCCTATAAAATAAACATGCATTTCTATTTACGAGCTATGTTTTAGACGGCCAATTTAACAATCTTATCCACCAGATATAATCTGAATAAGTTTAATATGCTGCTCTTGGTCCGATAGTCAGCGTCGCTGAAGTGATCACTTTGAATGCAAGTAAATTTCGCCAATTCAAGTAGATTTCCACTGAAAAGCACAAAAAAGCTCCGCAAGTTTCATCACAAAACGACGCAGTGAAATCCTGTACGAATTGAAATGAGAGTGTAGTAGCTCACTCGATGGAGCTGTAGGAAACAAACAAAAATAAAACTATCATTCAAACTACAAAACTACGCAAGCTGTAAACTGTTTATTTAGATTTAATGAGAGCCTTTAATATGATTTGTACTCTACTGCTGGTATTCTGATATTAAATATTTTAAATGAATTAAGCTGGGTTCAGTGACACTGACTTTGTTACGTATTGCACGTGTATTTGTTATGGTTTATGTCATGTCTCCACCCATGTTATGTTAATGGATGTCTCCCTCACGTGTTCTCATTAATCCCAGCTGTTTTGTGATTCACCCTGGATTACGTTTGCGATTAAAACCCCTCATGTGTCCTCGTTTAATTGCGAAGTATTAAGTGTTTACTCAATACCAAGCCTTTGTTCTGTGTTCTCGGTTCCGGTTTTGACCTTGTTCCTAGTTTCTCGTTTGTGCTGTGCTGTGCCTTGCCTTCTTTATGCCCGTTTGCCATTCGCCTGACCCCTTGCCTGTTTTTGACCATGCCTGTGTTTCTCGTTATAGATTCGTTTGCCTATTTCCTTTTAATAAAACCCTTAACTGCACGTGCATCCGCCCTAAGACTCAGTTCGTTGCACTTATTCTTAGAGAGTATTCAAATATTTTGCCCATTAGTCAGTAGAACAAAACCAAAATATTCAAAGCCCTATGAGTCAATCAATAAAACATGAAGCTTCTTGTATATGCTGTTGATCATCACAGTGCACATGTTGTTTCCATGGTCGTGGACGTGAGCCAAAGTGAACCTATTCCCAAAGCTTTAAAAGCTTCTGAAAAGCCAGGTCAGTAGCTCTTAGTCAGAGCTAATGGCTGTTTTGGAGGCACTTCAGATATCACAGTGGGAATTAAAACTGCTCTGCACTTGATTTTGTTCTCCCACTATTTTTATGCATCATGATGTTTCATGCAGCGAGTAACAACAGTGCAGTACGCAGGTGACAGCACACATGCTTGGAAGACTATGTGACAGTGTATTCCTCATGTTGTATTTTACTACAGCCTGAATTTGTATTGTGGCCTCTGGAATGAATGAAGCAATGAATTTCAAAATTGTGTACATTACAATTCAAAGCTGGATTGACAGCAAAAGCCCTATTAATGGCTGTTCTGGAGAGTTAGACAAATGACTGGGATATTATCTGTGGGTTTTATAAGCATTAGCTAAGAAAGTATACTATTTCTTTTTAAGCAGTCCAGAAAATGGATGGATGGGTGGATGGATGTTAGAAATGTTAAAAAATTTAGAAAGGATTATCCTCAGAGTTATCCTGAATGACTTTGCACTTTTGAAGTTTTTTTTTCTGGTAATATTCAGTATAAACTTGCAAACGCCTTTATGAGGCAACATAGGTGAGTGTAGAATAACAGTCTATAATAAGTAACTAAAAAAAAGGTTTCATCTTTGACCCTTCTCCCACTGGAAAAACAACTTTACAAAAATAAACTAAAATAATGTTATTTGTAAATTGTACAAAACAGGGCAAAAGCTGTATGGGTTAAGGGGTTTGTTTACAATTGAACGCAAGAGAAGAAATAAGAGGGACAGGAAACAGAGATGCAGGGTGAGAAAATCATAAATCCATCAGCTATCCCACCAGTCAAGTGAAAGCTCTAATGTTCTTGCCCAGTCCAAACATTTGGTCACGCAGAAACCTAACAGTCTTGGCTGAAAATGGTAACATAATGTAATCAAGCTACTTAGCTAGTCACATGCATTAAAACAGACACATATGAGTATATGGGGTACTGTAGGGGTACCCTATATACTAAGGGGTACCACAGAGAGATACCGGTCATAGACATGATCCTTTTCTAACCTATGCCCCAAGGTGTCTACGCTTCACATCACACAAAAGAAACACTATTTGAGTCTGTTTAGCCGAGAGTAATGTTAAGAGACAGTGTGACACTGGAATTTATTTTGGGAGCTAATTAAAGCTACTAGAAGTGATATGTGTAGTGCAGAAGAAGATGGGATTCAGAAAAAATAGCATGCATAGTTAGCTATAGTTGTTTCACATCAGCATGGTGTGTATTTTTTTTTTTAATTTAAACATACATAGTAAAATACGTCAATAACAAGTAGGGATTTTTATGATTAGTAAACTATAACGAGTAGTCTCCAGTTGTTGAACAAAAGAAAATACGCTGGTGATTGCTAGCCTACAGAGTCTACCTGCCCGGGCAACAATGAATAACAAACGAATAGCCTGGATACGTAATCTTCTTATCCCAGGTGCCCGGCATGTGATTTTTCTATTCCTGCAGGTGTTTCAAAATCTGATGACACATTCAATGAACAAAGGCAGATGCTAGAGGAAAGGTCAAGACTTAAAAAAAAAACAACAAAAAAAAAACCTTTTTTTGTTTTCAAAACCTTTCGAAACGATTTTCTCTTTAATGTACATTTTAATGTACACCCTCAGAGGAACACAGTGTCCAGGAGTAAGATTACTTCCTCCCTTCTGTTCCAGTTCATTTGTCTGACACTGATGCTCTTATGCTTCTCACCATCCACTCCATTATTCATGTACAAATGGAGGAGCTCAATAACAGATGGGTCAACCTAACCTCACAGCTGTCAATCACAGGTATGAAAGCTCATGTTAAGCCGGGTGCACACTGTGCGATTTTTAATAGCTGTTTGCGACTGTTGCTTGTCAGACTGTATGAACACGATCCCTTCTGTAAGCCATGTCACACTGTAGGGTCTCGGTTGTCATTAATGTCGGACTGTACGACAGTCAAGACGTGAAAAACGGACGCACGCAAGAAGACTCGTACGGAGTAGGAGGAGCCACACTTCAGGACTGTGCCTCAAATCTTCTGACACTGCCAGAATTTAATCAGAGGAAATATTTTTATCGCAACGGCCGTTAATCGGCTGTCGGGGAACACGTCAAACTAGCGGTCAAAGGCTACAGATTTGGAATCTTTTAGGATTCTCAAAATTTGTCTTAGACGACCAAATCGTGGTCAAAATCCTACAGTGTGAACCCGGGTTTAAGTGTAAGATGAATTTTAACATGAATATGAAACTTTCTGGTACAACTGAGACTAAACACAGCATTTTATTAAGTATATAATATTTGTCGAGTTGATGTGGTGCCTATTGCAGTACTTTCATTCAGCCTCTGGTGCTTTAAAAATAATTTTTTGCTACAACCTTTGTTAACTCTTAGTTAAACTAACTGTAAGTAACTAATTAGCTAACTAGCTTACTTCACTATTTAGTCAGCAAGTCAATGTTAGCTGACAAAATTCTGTCTAGCAACAAATGACACTTAAAGATCTTACCTTCAAATCAGTCAACTGTTTTCGAGGAAAATGCTGTAGATTTGATCTTACTTCTGATTGGTCCAGAGAAGTAAAATAACATCTATGGATTGCCCGAGTAATGAACGAGAACACACCACTACCCCATTAAAACTCCATTCAATGATATTTAACATATCATTTAACATTCTTAATGGCAAAATTCACCAAAAGGCAATGAGAACTGTGAATAAAATTGCCAAACCTAGTCAGAGACATAGCTCATTATAGTAAACACGAGATGTTGAAGACGTTCTCTAAAGCCAAATTAGGTGATGTCAGGTAAAATGTGTAGCTTAGATGCTATGTGTAGCATCTGTGTGTCTATACAGTACACTAAGCCTCACATCTCCAAATCAATATGCCTGTCTTATCCCTCAATTAGTTGTATATAGGAAGTGAGAGAAGTCAGTCAATAGTGATGAGACAAAACACACTTTTAGACCGAATTTCTCTCTGAGATATTTCTGCCTTATCCACTTTTGTGTGACAGTAAACCAGGAACAGGATAATTCAATTCAATCAAGTCACTGTCATTCATTCAGCAGCTTGTGTGATTTGTGATAAGGTGGGCTGGTAGGAACTGGGATGGATTCTGACATTACACTGCTCTGTGTGAAACCATAATCCATACTAAATTTCGACTTAGGAGAAACACTTTAAAAAAGGTTCTACTTCTCATTAATCACCGCTAAAGCTGATCAAACGTCTATCAACTGATACACCTGCAGCAATTTAAAAACTGAACCACGTGTAACCTCGAACCTTAAATCAATCTCTTCGCACACAAGAAATGAACTAAAATATGAACTGAAAATCAGCACAATCTTGACCAGGATAAACTGGCTACTGAAGATGGCTGAATGAAAATGCATCCCATAATACACGAGGGAAAAAAAAAACATTGCCTATAGTATTCCTATAATACAAGGGAAATTCATTAAACACGTTATCATTGTAGAAGTGGATCCAGAGCTTATCCTGGGAACACTAGGGATGAGGACGCCTGAATAGGAGGCCATGCAGGGCACCATAAGCACACATTCACACATAGGGGCAATTTAGCATAGTCTTTCCACAGCATGTGCAGTTTGTTCCCAATAACCACAGTGTGTTCGGAGAAAAGTCAAACTGAAAACTGTACATCAAATTTTAAAGTTAGACTTGAGACGTGAGACGTGTCGAAAAATTATATACCTGTTTAAAAGGCAATGTAAACTTAAAAGAAAAGCATGAAGACGTGTATGTTGTTACTGAAGTAAATGTGAATGAAGTCTTTTTTTAAAGGCTCTGTTTAAGTGCTGTTGGGATGAGAGGTGTTAATGTGCAGTGCATTAATGCAGAAAAGATATGTACATGTTTTGGAGCAACATATGCTGCCATCCAGAGCAGGACAACGCCAAACTACATTCTGCCCGGATTACAAGCGCATGGTTGCGTAAGCAGAGGGTGCGGGTGCTAGCATGGCCTGCCTGCAGTCCTGACCTGTCTCCGATTGAGAATGTGTGACGCATTATGAAGTCCAAAATAAGGCAACGAAGACCCCGTACAGTTGCGCAGCTGAAGAGATACATAATGGATGAATGGGGGAAAATTCCTCTTGCTAAACGTAACCAACTGGTGTCTTCAGTCAGCGTCCAAACGCTTAATAAGCGTTATTAAAAGAAAAGGTGACGTTACACAGTGGTAAACAATCGACCGTCCCAACTTTTTTGGAGTGTGTTGCAGTCATCAGATTTGAAATGAGTGTATATTTTAAAAAATAAACTAAATTCACAAATTAAAACATCACATAAAGTGTTAATAACGTTTTTCAATATAATACAGGGTGAACTGAATTTTCAAGACTCTTCTTTGTGTTTTCCATACGGTCCCAACTTTTTCGGAATTGGGGTTGTATTTTCTGTTTTGGTGAACGTAAGTCCTTGAAATGTCACTGAGGTTTATAGGACAAACCAGAACTCTCTTTATCTTAGCTTTTTTAGCCAAACAGGACAAGTATGCTCTCTTACAGGTAGTGTCCTCTAGACAGCAACACTAATCATAAAATACTATTTCAGTGATTATAACTGATCTGGATGAAAACGTGGTGAATTTCAATCAGCACTGAAATCTGATGATTAATCCAAGGTTAATTATCGCCTAATCAGTGAGAAAAACAAATTAAAGAGACCATGTGGAGAGAAGCAATTTCTTACATTAAGCCAGGAAAGGACACATCAATCCCCCAGCACAAGGTCATATTAAACAGAGCCATGCAGGCAGGACCATGATGTAAGCATAAAGTGATACCCTTAAACATTAACTAGAGTAACTAGAGCTCCAGACAAAAGGCAGATGATAGTGATTTCCTTAACTGAACTTGCTCCTGTTTTCCACAATTCCAGGAGTTATCTGTGCGCTTTGGCACTAAGGAAAGTGCACGCATAGCAACAAAGTCTTTATAAACAGACATCAACATTTCTGTCTGGAGGTTCAGTTGCAAAGTCTGATGTTGTTTTAGGCAGCAATATTACTTCTCTCAAAAACAGCACTAACACCGTTAGTGTGACAGTATTAAGACTGGCAAAATGATCTAAAGTCATGATTGGACATGATTACCCTTTAGGCAATGTGGAAAATCTAACACCGGTTAGTCAGCGTCAGCATGGGATTTTAGAAGCACTCCCTATGATGTCTTACCATTTTTTATGTAGCTCATAATCTGAGTTCATTTTTTTGCTGCAGTATTTTAAAGGGGTCATAACATGGTTTTTCATGTTTTTCTTCTGTGGGTGTGTAATGTATCTGTTTGTGCATGTATAACGCCTGCAAAGTCCCAACAATCACATTTCCCCCAAAAGGATTTATTCTATATAATAGAGAACACTGCTCCAGACCTGCCCGAAACGCATCGTTTCAAGTCCAGATTTACTTCCGTGATTTGTCTACGTCACAGAGTGCACTATCAGCATAATCCCGCCCAAAGGCAGCCACGAAGAAAGAAGGCTAGGCTTCAGTGAATTCAGGCGCCATGTCGTAGAGACGCTGTGTGTTTCAGTGCAAAAGCAAAACCCCTTGGTTTAGCCTTTCGAAAATAGACAAAATCAGTGATTACTGTTTATTTATAACGCTGTTCCTGAGCAGTACAACCCAAACGTTTACTTGTGCGCAGCGCATTTTACGGAGAACAGCTTCCTGAACCTGGGCGAGTACACAGCAGCTACACACAAAGGCTGCTCCTGAAAATTGGGGGGATTCTCACTTTACTCGTACAATCTTTCGCTTCTGAATCAGAACCTGTACGTGTTTTTGATTATTTTATGAAGCATCTGATATTGACTGTTTAAATGTGGAGTTTTATGTTGTGGCTCAGTTGTAGACCTCTGCTAACGTGCTAGCTAAAGTTTGCTAAGTTGCCTCGGTTTTGTAAATGTTTGTTTGTATGTTGGTGGTCTGACAGAGGCGTTGATTGTAGCTGCTGTTGATATTGTATCTTGAAACGGTTTATATCAATCTAATCACAAGAATAAAGCCTAGCTTTCCAAAAATTTATCGCATGAGTACCCAGGTACAGCAACTGTGTACAGCAACGTTCTGAACTGATACGGTAAAACTGACTACATGTTTGATTCAGCTCGAGCAGCTGGAGGCTAACACTAAGGGGCGTTACTTTTCGACACATGCAAGTCTTTTGGTCAATCACAACACAACGGCTCAGCTGGCCAATCAGAGCACTCTGGGCTTTTCGGAAGCAGGGGCTTTGGAGAAATGGAGCGTTTTAGGCAGCCTGGGAATAGAGGTACTTCAATAATGTACATTATTTGAAAAATAATGCATTTTTTTATATCTAAGTATGATAAAATATTTTCTAACAGCCAATAAACAACATAACTAACGTTTAAAAATGTTTAAAAATCATGATCTGACCCCTTTAAAACAGTTCATAAGCTCATACCAGCCACAAACAGCCACCAAAATGGAGAGCGCACCTTACCGAAAGCTGAAAACATTCACAATTAGAAAGTAACCAGAATCAGGTGTGCAACATAACCTGTAACAGTTTACATTAGTTCAGTAATTCACTAATTAAAAACTATCTTTTGAATATAAAAAAAAAATACCCGAAGGGCCCTCTGGTATCATAATCATATCCTAGGATAAGATCACTCATCATTATTGCTCACTTATCATACTCATTATTTATTACTTCCTGAGTCTGGGAGCGAAAAGAAACAAGACATTATATTTCCATTAGCCTCTTTGAACAACAAAAAAACCCCTCAATCAGCAAAACCTCAGAACACAGAACAACAGAGAAGCAGGGGGTGTTTTTGCTGGATAATATGAATGGACAATACAGACATTCTTAAGAAATAACATAATAATTTCCACTGAACAACCCAAGATATGGGAATTGTTAGCGTCCACAACAACCCCAACATTAAAACTAATTGCAACCTAAGTTTCCTGCAACTCTGGAATCTGATCTTGTTCCAAGTATCCATATCGAGCTATTACTGGCCTAAAACACTACACCGATATTTGATTGAATATTCTCTGAACCAAACCACAGTGACACAGATCTTCCAAGTAATCACAGTACTTACTATCATACAGCATGCTGCCATTATCCCGGTAATGTTTTGTGTATGTTGCTAACAGAAGCTTGCATACAGTCGGCTCCATTACTAAGAAGACACTGGTACCGGTTCAGTATGGGATGTCATCTGGGTCAAATATTGGTATTGTTTTAAAAAAGGGAACAAGTGGGATCCCTACACAAATCTGATACTTTAATTATCAACCATTTGCTTATTATATGAATGAATTTTTTTTTCCCATAAATGTAGTGACAACTACATCTATGTGGTGCAGTATCATCTGAAATAAAGAGCAACAGAGATACCAGCTGACGAACTGTTCTTTGTTGGTGGAAAATTTTATATTTGAAAGTATTTGATAGTCTTTTGATTTGCTCTCTCTCTCTTTCTCTCTCTATCTCTCTCTTTCACACACACACACACACACTGTCCCTATCGCTCTTAATTCTCAAAATCACAAACATTTAAGCTTGAATAAAATTTATAACATGAATAATATGTATGTAAAATAATATGTATAGTATGAATATGAATAATATGTATCGTACAGTATATAAAAGGTAGGCCTGTTCCTATTTAAGAGAACAGTGCAGCTATTCCCTTACAGGCTAAGAACAAATAAAGACTCTATTCGATTTTAGGTCCAAACCAATGCTTTTGTTTAAAATGAATAGTTTCGTAGTTTCAGCGCCTAGATTAAATGTTTCTTCAGGATTATAGAAATAACAGTTGAACAGAAAACAAATGAATGTACTGATGCTGCATCTTCTGATGAACCATTTACATTCTACACTATTTATGGACACCTGATCATCGCACCCATATGTGCTTGTTGAACATCCCATTCCAGACTTAGCCCCCTTTGCTGTTATAATAATAATAATAATAATAATAATAATAATAATAATAATAATCTCTTCTGGGAAGGTTTTCCACTAGATTTTGGAGCGTGGCTGTGAGGATTTGTGTTCATTCAGCTACAAGAGCATTAGCGAGGTCGGGTACTGATGATGTGTGAGGAGGTCTGGGGTGCAGTCAGTGTTCCAGTTCATCCCAAAGTTGTTTAATGGGGTTGAGGTCAGGGATCTGTGCAGGACACTCGAGTTCTTCCACTCCAACCTTGTTAAATCATATCTTCATAGAGCTTGCCTTCTGCACAGGGGCTGCGACATTTTTGGGCCTCTTAGTTCCCGTGAACGGAAATTGGAACGCTACAGCATACAGTACAAAGACATCCTAGACAATTGCGTGCTTCCAGCTTTGTGGCAACAGTTTGGGGAAGAACCACATATTGGTGTGATGGTCCGGTGTCCACATACTTGTGGCCATGTAGTGTAATGAATCAGTGGAGACTACAATGTGACCATGTGCAGACTACAATATTAAAGCAATGTTAGCTAAATATGTTTTCTAACATAGCCACTAAAACACACTATAACACTTCCTTAACACGTCCCACGTGTCAAAACACGCCACAAATCCACCCCTAGACCTTCCCATATCACTTCTGGCTAAATGAGATTGAACCAGAGCAGGCTCACTGCCTTGCTTAAAACATCCTGTCCAAGGCCTCAGGACAGGGACAAAGTTAGTAGGTGAAGCAGCTGTTATTCTCGAGCCATTGATGAGCTCTTCTACAAAAACAAGCTCTTAGGTTTCAAGCACTAGGTCGAAAGCGTGAAGTTTAGTAAAACTGCACTCTCTAAACGAATTAACGTTACCTGTAGATGCAGTTTCCATGGTAACGGGGTGAGGCGGATGGTGGGAGTGCTGCTTCTGCTCGTCCTCGCGCTCCGAGTCCTCGAAGCGGGCCGAGCTGCTCTTCTTCCCGAACAGCTCCATGTTCTCCAGATCTGCTCCGTACCACCCGCCCTCTGATCCTGCCTCGTCACTCGGCTTCACGGACATGCCTCCGCGATGCGCCTCAGACAGACCGATTCTTTTTTCTTTTCTTTTCTTTTTCTTGTTTAAATAACAGATACGAGCAGACGGGAAGCACACAGAGGACAAAATGACAAAGCAGCGCGCGAGTGTTGTCAGGCTGAGCTCTTCCTCACGCGCCTGCGAAAATGGCTCGTTCGATTCAGCGGTTGGACGATGACGTCACTGTGTCTGAGGCTTAGGACGGGCGCGGACTGAGGATGAAAACACTGTGTGTGTGTGTGTGTGTGTGTGTGTGTGTGTGTGTGTGTGTGTTTTAACTGTTTACAGTCAGGACACTGGCGCTACAACTTTCTCTTCATTTTAGTCTAATTAAACTACATTACTGCCTCATTCCTTATTGAGATTCTCTTTATAGAGGCTGCAGGGCAGATTATCCATATTTAAATACATTTAAAAAAAAAGTTAAAATAAAAAAGTTTAGAAAAAAGCTTATTAAAAACATAATAACTTTTATATATTATTTATAAGTTAATAATAAAAAAGAGGGATCATAATTTTTTTATTATTTATTTTTTTTAAATTTAGTACTGCCCTGAATAAGCGATAGCACACATAACAGATGTTTACATAGCTATAGTCCACAAGACTATAATAACTGAATTTACACGAATGAACCAGTTCAAAATTTTACATACGCTTGATTATTAACACTGTGTGTCGTTACCTGCATGATCAACGACTGTGTTTATGTTTTGTGAGAGTTGTTCATGAGTCCTTTGTTTGTCCTGAGCAGTTAAACTGCCCACTGTTCTTCAGAAAAATCCTCCAGGTCCTACACATCCTATACAGGTCAAGAGCGTCGGTTAAATAAGTTAAGCACTCTTTAAAACCACAGTGAGCAGAAAAGCATCTCATTACGCACAACACACCAAACCTTGAAGTGGATGCACTACAACAGCAGAAGACCACATTGGGTTCCTCTCATGTAAGCGAAGAACAGGAATCTGAGGCTATCATGGGCACACAAAACTCTATGCACTGTATACACAGTATATTAGCTATAACTTTTAACGTACTGTTAGTCGCTGAGCAGGACATTTCACAATGAATCCTACATTCTGTTAATTTATTATACTAACTGAACCAATGACATAGTTATTGCCTAGTACTTAAAATAATATAATAAAAAAGAAAGGCTACTAGGCTTTCATGAACACAGAGATGTTATAACCGAAATTAGGGGTAGTAAATTAGTTAGACACTGATTACTCATCATGAGTAATCAGTTGCCCTTTGTATAACGTTACAATCTGAACTCAATCTTTACAATAAGGATCAATGTATGTGCGTGCTCTGTCGCCATCTTGTGTTTACTCACAAATGAACGCAATGCCAGGGGACTTTTGAAATGACCTGAGGGTATATCCTGCACCAGGAAAGCATAAACAGTTTGAAAAGATCCAACAGAAAGGAATAGAAGGCAATGATTTTTCATGATTCTCTCAGTCTCCAGCCTTGTTTTAATGAATGTAGTAAGGGAGTTAGAAATGAGATGTCAGAAAGAATGGGACGGATCCAAAGAGGACCCAAAATCTGTTCAGTGGATATGAAAAAAATAAAACATAAAAAAATGTGGAGGTGGCTATAAGGTTATAAATGCAAAGTTAGCAATTTATTAATTAATTTCATATGGTCTGTTTTGTCCAAATTAGCCATGTAACATGTTCACATGTTAGCCATGTTCACAGTTTACAGTGACACATAATCTTTTCCTAGCATGTCAGTATATTTATACCTTAGTGCCTGAATATTTAGCATCAAAATGAAAATGGGTTCAGAATGATGATGAAATTCAAAATGCTTCAAAGTGTTTGCTACTAGTTTCTTTCTTTCTTTCTTTCTTTCTTTCTTTCTTTCTTTCTTTCTTTCTTTCTTTCTTTCTTTCTTTCTTTCTTTTAAATTATGGTCACTTGAGTGACTCATCATTGATTAATTCTTAAGAAATGAGGTCAGCTCTTAAGCTGAGGCCAGCCACCACTTATCTCTCTCTGTAAATAAGGACCATTCCCGTGCAAATGTGTATAACAGCAGTTAAGTTTAATGAAATCCAGTCAATACAATTGAAAAGGAAAAAAATAGAAACTGGCTTAAAGGACATTCTGAGCAGCAAGCAAACAATTACATAGGATAAGTGGACTGTGTCTTTGTACTTGACATGCTGATTACTCATTCGAAGAGGAGATGAACATCTGATTTGATGCAATCATTTAACATTCGGAGTGGTAAAACTTAGCAGAACATTCTTATTTTCAGAATAAGTTATACTATATTAATTTTCTATTAATCACAGCATTGCCTAAAGGGAACGTTGAATATTCCATTGTATATTCTTCAAAAATTTGTCTTAATTCCCATCCCTAATGATGATTCAATTCAGATTAACTTACGCTATCTGTTCATTAATCCCCCCCCCCCGTCTGGAGGCATTTTAAACCATGAAATAATAATATTTTGATTAAATTAGACATTATACAAGTCCATTTTGTGACAGTTTAAAATAAAGTGTAATTTCTCGAATACAATTATAGGGCTGTGAAAAAGTATTTGATTTTTCCAGTTTTTTGTGTATATCTCATACTAAATAGTTTTAGAACTTCAGACGAAATACAACATAAAACAAAGGCAACCTGAATAAATACACAATACAGTTTTTTTTAAAAAAAAAGATTATTATTATTGAAGAAAACACCTATCACCAATGTGAAAAACTAATTCTCTTTTCTTAGAATTTAGTATGAGATATACACAAAAACAGAAGAAATCAAGATGGGGCAAATACTTTTTCACAGCACTGTACATGACATGACACTGCAGATCGGGAATACAGAGATTCTTATCTTACATTTTAAACAGCCAAAACAGGAAAGACTTCCTTTTAGGTACTAAAAATGTTCCAGGCTAGACTGAAGCTATAAATAGCCCTTAAGTCTCTTGAGTTTTAATGAACAAGTGAGTAATTAACAAATCATTCTTGAAGGTTTTTATTTTATTTTTATGAATTTAAGTACAAAGAATCACAGAGTATGAGCAATCAATTTAATGTTTCCTGATGCCTTAGACATTTTCTAGTGTGTAACAGCTCATTGTCTTGTCATTCAGTACTACAGTACTATATAAAGTAGTAATGAAGTCTGATTCTGTGACAATTTGCAACAAAGTAGATAGCTTATATCTTTAATCCTGTTCTAACATGTCATGTTTTTTACCCTCATGGTCATACCCTATACCGTGTGTATTTTTCATCTATATTGTAGTGCTATTTTAGTGAGATCACCATGAAGTGGTCACTTTAGGAGTGGGCATGTTACAGACAGAAGTCTGCCACAGGCTTCAGAAATTCCCAAAGGTCAAAGTCTCGCTTCTGCTCCAGTTCCTGCCAAGGAAACTATCCATCAACCCAACTATTATTCTGACCAAGAAAGGGCTTCAGGATTTACTGTTAAACAACACAAAACATAATAAATAAATAAAAAGGAAGCGGATGACAGTCTGTTGTTCTTGCAAGCCTCATATATGAAATATTTACATTTCATTAAAAAGACTTCTTAATAAGTGACTTTTGTAGTGTTTTATAAAGAAAACGTAAAGCTACATTTAAAGACTGTTTATTCTGCATATTTACAATCCTGTCAGTTTCAAAGATGTTCCCTGCTCTCCTCACCATGGACCAAGTCAATCGGTGAAATAAAAGAAAAATAACTGCTTTTGATGATGTTATATAATGTATGTAACTCCTAGTGGTATTCTAAACGGAATCAACATAGCTAAGCACAAATAAATAGTTCATTTGAATGGCTTCTTGTCAAATCTGGCCACAGATGTTGGTCACTTCTGTCAGATAAAGTGGCCAACCAATGATTAAATAATCCAGCTTTAGCTCACCTCTTGGGACGAGTGGAAATCTGTCCACACTCATACGAGAACATAAACTGGAAAGAGCTCCAAATGGACTGGCAGCAACATTATGTTCTCTGCTCAGGTCAACTCTTTCGCTGCGGCATCAACAATCATATCAGGAAGATAAACATGAAAGTAATCAACTATGTAAAGCTTCTATTCTTGCTGTCATAAGACTATATAATAATTGCTATTATTCTTGCAATTACCACATTGCTGTTGAATTTTCAGTTCTAATTGGTCCGAATTTCGGACTGTGAGGCAAAACACAGGTTTATATTAATGCTCCTGTTCTATTATATTACCAAAGTGATTTGTATGGCGAACACTCCACAAGTCTTATAATAAACAAATTGCTGATATTTAACAAATAAAAATGTATAATCCATAATGATATGGCAAAGCTTTCTGTAAGGAGACATTTAATATTCATGGAAGGAGTCTCAAGTGTTAGCAGTAACAGAAGTAACGTTGTTCGTTTACGATTTCAACTGAAAGGCTTTACAGTATAGGATTCATTTCACAGTGTCCCAGTAACATAACTCTATGTTTTGTTTATCTTAAAAGAAGGCACAATTGTTTATAACTGCTGCAATGTAAGTGATAACAGGAACTAACTTGGATTGCTGATGTTCTAATGGATAAAACATTTGGCCTGTCTTTCAGTAATAAATTAAAAATATACTAAACGGCAAAATGCTGTGTTATAAGAAGAATAAACCACTTTGACATGTTCTTATTTCTTTGAGAATGCTGTTTTCTTATAACAGCATTCTGTGTTGTATTTAATTCGTTATATATAAGTATAAGTAACATAAGTTTGTTATCTTAATTTTTAGATATTTGATATGATATCAAATTCATGTTCTTTTCACTTTTACATATAAAAATAAATGAAGGAGCTTTAGCTGTTATTATGGTAAAAAAGCATGCCTAAAACGGATGTTAAAGCATCAGAACACACTGGCATCATGCATGTATGCTGAATGTGCCCTGTGAAACCACTAGGTGGGCCTCATTCCTCATCTTGAAGGGTGTGAATAAATCCTGAATCACAGATTAAAAGATCTGGCATTTCATAATCTTTAAAGTATGTAAGGATGTAAAAAAAACAACAACCCAAAAACTCTGCACTCTCTTATTTATAACAAATACAATATTTTCATGCATCAACATTCCAGATGCTTTTTTTATTGATCAAAAACTGGTGATGAACTGAACTAAAAAGTATTTAATGCACAGAGGAGGCATATATATATACACTATAATATATACACTCCCCATGTAACCTGATTTGCATCTAACCCCCTTGCAGTAACCACAATAATGGCTGTGTTTGCATATCTTGTTCTGTATTAATGCAAAGGAAAAAAATCCCAGCCTGCAGTGGTGTGTCCCTGATTTTCCCAAAGTGCTGATTATGCAGACGCAGAAGGGGCAGCGGGCGAAGTTAATGGCCAATGAAATGAGAGAGCCCTGAATTAATTCATCTAGGCATTCCTGCACATAATGCAATCCCATGCTGAGAGTGCAAGAGCTACAGTTTCTCTCTAATTTAAATGTCATTTGCATCAAGAGCATAAATCATTGATTGGAAGCATCACTATTCTTATCCCTCCCTGTCTCACCCCTCCTACTTGCACTGTGATGAAGACACGAATCATCGTGTCCTGGTTAATGGTATGGAATGTGACAGGCCATATTTACAGCTGCATGACAGTAGAGGCCATAATAAGAGGTACGTAGAGAAAACAGGATAAAAAGAAAGAAATACAAAAGGGGAAACAATCCTCATCCATGAATTACAGCTTTGAAAATGTATTGATTCTCATATACAATTCTTCTTATGTATTTACAGAACAATAAGGAATAAATCCTAATAATTTCTACAATGCCTAAACTGACACCCACGCAAATTATTCTATTGTTTGTTTGTGTTTTATAACAGAAGACCAGAACACACATGTTAAATAAAGAGAGATTTTTTCTTTGAGAGTTAAAGATGTCTAAGATGAGGTTTTAAGTGGATTTGTGGTGTCACTTTGGTAAATAATTACAGATATAATACAGAAAATACATTATGACAGTGCGTATGCGCCACTTTCCTGGATGGCACCATGGCAAGAAGGAAAGGCAATGTTATGCTCTGGGCAATGTTCTGCTGGGAAAAATTAGGTCCTGGCATTCATGTAGATGATACTTTGACACGTACCACCTACCTAAACACTGTTCAAAACAAGAACAACCCTTCATGGCAGTGGTATTCCCTAATAATAGTGTTGAGAATCTGTTCAGGAATGGTTTGAGGATCATGACAAAGAGTTCAAGGTGTTGACTTGGCCTCCAAATTCCCAAGATCTCAGGTATCAAACATCTGTGGGATGTGCTGGATAGATAAGTCCGATCCATGGAGGCTCCACCTCGCACCTTACGGGACTTAAAGGATCTGCTGCTAACATCTTTGTGCAAGATACCACAGCACACCTTCAGAGTCCATGCCTCGATGGGTCAGAGCTGTTTTGGTGGCACAAGGTAGACCTACACAATATTAGGCAGCTGGTTTTAATGTTATGGCTGATCTGTGTATGTGTCTTTGTTATTATCAGAAACCACTGGCAGCTCTGACATGTTTTACAGCTATTCCATGCAGACAGTGAAGTTTGTTTCATTGTTCGCTAATCTTAAGAATGGCAATATTAACAGAATACTTGAATACTTGAAGTAAATGTTATTCTGCTGCTACTGCAGAAATCACAAAACGGACCACAACATTTCCAGAAATTATTATGAGAAGTTGTTTTAAATTACATGCTAGCACCAGTTCTAAAATCAAATTCATAAACTGTTCCCCAAGAATCCAGTACACACAATATTTCTTGGTAGCACTGACCTATTTGAGAACTGGACAACAAATACTGAACAAATACTCAACAAATGCTCAATAGAAAGACATTAATAATTCAATAGCAGCTGAATTGCTTGGCATTGCTTACCAACCACAACAAGCAGTTGTTAGCCTTGGTCTTTGTGAGAGGTAATACATGAAGCAGTCTTGTATTTCAGTGCCCCCTCCCAAAAAAAAACACACACATTACAATATTCTGGCATTCTAAATGCCACACTATGATGGCAAATTCATTCATTCATTCATTCATTCATTCATTCATTCATTAGATCTGGAAACCACATACAGACAGCGCAGGATCATACAAGTGTCCCTGGAGTGCAAATTCATATGAGGTATAAAAAACATTTCTTAAAATCCACTGTGTTCTGTAACGGTACATTTGAATAACCCACATGTTCGCTTTAAGCTTTAAAGAATTAGATGACACACCAGTCTAACTTCTACCTTATAAATTCTGAGAACTATTTTTGTCCACTTTTGAACTCTCAATTCTGACTGGCCAGAAAGGATTTTTCTACAATCACATCTTTATATTGATTTGCTAATGCTAATACATTGTTTCTATAACAACTTACACAGAGACACATACAGTATGATGGATTACTGAGTCCATAATGCTCTGACCTGGTTCAGACAGAACACACAAAGCTACAGCTATTCTTATAAAATAGAACCGTACTATATCTATCTATCTATCTATCTATCTATCTATCTATCTATCTATCTATCTATCTATCTATCTATCTATTTGCTTTAAACATACGGACAGGACATCAGTGGTGGGAGAGAAGTCAAAAACCATACTCAAATGACAATCTTACACTAAGAATAGTCTGTTGGAGTTTGGCCTTTTTGTCTTTTTTCCATTTTAGAGCTGTGTTGCTGTGGCTCAGGAGTAAAACTTGATCATATCTGAAAGGTAGAGAGTGGGAGAGCTAGAGGTAGATAATGTATGTTTCATATAATAGTGGAAATGCAGTCTCTTTTTTGTTTGCCTTGAGCATAATACATGTAGTGTTTAAAGCAACAAGGTACTTAGCCTAAGTGCAAACTACATTACGAGACATAATGTGGTCAGCTAGTAGATGCTTTTCATTTGGACCTCCAGGCCAGGATGAATTATTTACTCCTGTAATTAATGTAAAATTGCAGAAGTGTAACTACAGGGCACAAAAGAAGACCCCTCTTAACTGAACTATATAAACACACTCACTGTCCACTTGATTATGAACACGTGGACACATGCCCATTCAGGCAATTATCCAATCAGCCAATCATGTGGCAGCAGCACAATGCATAACATCTTGCAAATACAAGGCAAGAGCTTTAATTAATGTTCACAACAAACATCAGAATGGGAGGGAAAAAATAGAAACATGTGACATGACAGGCTGGTTTGAGTATTTTAAAAACTGCAGATTGTTGTGAAGAAAATAACATCTGGTGAGCAGCAGTTCTGTGGCCTGAGACAGCTTGTTGATGAGAAATGTCAGAGGAGAATGGCCATACTTGTTCGAGCAAAAAGGAAGCTATGATAACTCAAATAACCACTCTTTACAACCATGCTATGCAGAAAACCATCTCAGAATGGTTGGTTTGCTGTGTATAACAGCAAACCTTGAGGTGGATGGGTTGCAACTGCTGAAGAATGTGTCACTTTTCATTCGTGTCAGCCAATAACAGGAATCTGAGGCTACGGTGAGCACAGAGCCGATCAAAACTGGACAGTTGAAGATTGGAAAAAGAGCAGACGAAGTTCCAAGCTTCATCTGTCCAGTAGTTTTGGTCAACCTGGGCCCACTGAAGATTCAGATTCCTGTTCTAGTTTTCTATATTTTATTCCATATTTTACAACAATATACATAAACAAGTGACAAGCACAAGTTTATCCTATATATAATGAAGTGGTGCCATCCTATAGTATGACACCACCTAATTATATACAGGATACAATGGCATTTGCAGAGCATTCTATTTTTGAAATAAATCCCCACAAGTTATTTGGTCAAAATACCCAAAGCGCTACGGTGTTGATTTAAATCAACATGACGTTTCATATAGTTTGCATGAATTTAGTATGTGCAATAGACTTCTTTGAAGTCTGATTTAAGAATAGAGGTAGCAAACCTTATGCCAATGGTGGAAGTCTGTAGCACCCATGTGGTTACGCCACTGAACTGTAGCACCATATATTTGCATAGAAAGAAAAAGATACATGAACTAAATTAGGATGTTTTATAGTCTACATATCTTGGATTGATAAAGACTTGGTACCTGAAGTCTTTTTCTCACATATGTGGATGCAACTACCATATAATAATTGTACAATTACATATGTTAATATCAAGGACATCCCTCCCTCTCATTGAAGGAAATTATACATTTAAAAAATAATGCTCAATTTTTGCATCCACATTGTCTTGCTGTTAGCAAATGGCCTAAAGTGGATTACTTTGGATTTGTTTGACAACAGCACCACCAATGCTGTAAACAAAACGACAGAGAATGGTATTAAGTAGATGCTGGGGCTGCTTTCTTTCTAGCCCAAAATGTACAGTTGTGCTAAAAATGTGACATATCCCTTGCAGAATCTGCAAAATTTTAATAATTTAATAAAAAGAGGGATTATTAAAGTTGCATTTTCAATTCGTTCGTCCATCACGTCACAGCCCCACTGCATTCAGCCTATGGTGCGGATATGGGATGAATGAACAACTCGAACCCGAAGACTCCAGAGGTGAACTAATCTCTGTTTGAACTAATTTCTGTTTCCGGGGAACAGACGTGACAAAAGAAAGAACGACTCGGATTGGGAGGTGAACTAACAGACTGCATAGCCTGAACACCCAGCTAAGATATTAATGAATCATTTCTGTTTCTCATAATTCGGCCTCTCTGCATTCACCTATCGTTTATTTTTTTTTATTCCAAATGTGATCAACGTTTGAGTAAGTAGTAGATGTGTTGGGGAATTTAACCTGTAACATTTTAATTATATTCTGCTGAAATGAATGAAATGACTCGCAAAAAAGATTCGTTCATTTTCTTCTGAACGAGATTCGAAGATCCGAGTCAGTTAAATGATCCGAACTTCCCATCACTAACCCAAACTCCCTGTTGGATTTCAGATTTTCTTTATTCATTATTCCTTAAAAAAAAAAAAAAAAAAAAAAAATTGGTTAGTTTTTAACATTTAAGTTCTTACAGTGAAATACTGAAGACGCATCACAGATATTACACTCTTTTTTTTTGCATGTTGAATTCAGCGAAGCAAACCGTCACACAACTCCTCCTACCTCGCGCAAAGAGTTGTGGGCAATATTCGCTGGAAAAAGTACTCAAATGAACGAAATGACGAGGAAAAAAAAAAAGATTCGTTCATTTGGCTGAACGACATTCGCAGATCCGAGTCAGTAAAACGATCCGAGTCAGTAAAATGATCCGAACTTCCCATCACCAGTGTGAATGCGCCTTAAAAACAGTCAGAGGTTCACCCCCCGATGACGTCACTCTGGAAGCAGAAGCAGCCTACTGGCATGGGCGACTTACATCCGGGGATCTGAGCGTCGCTGCAGAGATGTGCTGATGTGAAGTGGGAGTGAGCGGACAGGATTCCTCCCTCTGCGAGAAAAAAAAGACCAAACTGCAGCGAAATAAAATACAGGTGTTAAACTGGACCTTACTGTAGACCACCATATTAGTCTACAGTAATGCACTTCTCTCTTGCTGGGATACAAAGGGATCTCTCTCTCTCTCACTCTCTCTCGCTCACTCTCTCTCCCTCCCTCCTCTCTCTCTCTCTCTCCCAGTTCCGTTCTTCCACCTATCCAATCTCGCCAGCTAGTGAGAGAGTCCGCTAACACGCTAGCCAGTTGATTAGCTAATACCTGTCTCACCGTTCACTTCTGGAGCTAGCGACTAGTGACGGGTAGTTCAGCTGCTGGTTAGTCTGACAGCTGGTCTGTGTGGTGCTGACGGAGATAATCTCTGCAGTGTTTGTATTTCGGCTTGACGTTCAGCAAAGCCCTTTCAGGAGATTGGTAAGTAACGTTAATATGTCACTCTTAATGGATTCAAATAAGTCACTCGGGTTAGCTAGCTAGCTAGCTTCAGTTCTGTATTAGCATGCTGGATATAAACGTTAATTTAGAAGCAGAAAACAAGGTAACCACTTGTGGTACTCTAGGACAGTTATTTGGATGTATGAGATTGACGTCTATGTCTTGTTTTAGTTTCTCTCTTGCTGTAAAAACAAAAAAGTTAGCTAACTGTGTTATCTAACCCGTAACGCAGATGTGGGCGTGGCTTTTTGACAGGTGTTTACTGTGCATATTTCTTTAAAAAAATATATAATATTTTTCATTTTTACTTTCTAAAGTGTCTTTTTTGTGTGTATTTGACATACATGCTTAATAACACTGTGTAGGATATTTTTCATTTCATTGTTGTTTGTACATCTATGGGAAAGTTAATAGTAAATAGGGGGAAAGAAGAAGAAAAAACGCACCTAATAAGTATTTCTGGTTGCAATGCTCCTTTGTGTTTGGTTAAAACAGACAAAAATGGGTGCTTTCTTGGACAAGCCAAAGATGGAGAAGTTTAATTCACATGGGGAGGGAAACGGCGTGCGCTATGGCCTGAGCAGCATGCAGGGATGGCGGGTGGAGATGGAGGACGCACACACGGCGGTCATCGGCCTTCCTCATGGCCTGAACACCTGGGCGTTTTTTGCCGTGTATGATGGCCACGCTGGCTCTCAGGTGGCGCGCTACTGCTGTGAACACCTGCTGGAGCACATCACCAGCAACCCGGATTTCAGAGGCGGAGGCCCAGGTGGAGGCAATGAAGTTTCTCATCCCGAGCCGTCGGTGGAGAGCGTGAAGAATGGCATTCGCACAGGCTTTCTGCAGATTGACGAGCACATGCGGGCTATTTCAGAGCGCAAGCATGGCTCTGACCGCAGTGGCTCCACGGCCGTGGGAATCATGATCTCTCCGAGCCATTTGTATTTCATCAACTGCGGTGACTCACGGGCTCTGCTGAGCCGTGGTGGCCGTGTCCACTTCTTCACTCAAGACCACAAGCCCAGCAACCCTTTAGAAAAGGAGAGGATTCAGAATGCGGGCGGCGCCGTTATGATTCAGCGAGTCAACGGCTCTCTGGCTGTCTCTCGTGCTCTTGGAGATTTTGACTACAAGTGTGTGCATGGGAAAGGCCCTACAGAGCAACTGGTATCTCCAGAGCCTGAGGTGTATGAGATCGAAAGGTCAGATGCAGAGGATGAGTTTGTGGTACTGGCCTGTGATGGAATCTGGGACGTCATGACCAACGAGGAACTATGTGACTATGTGCGCTCGCGGCTAGAGGTGACCGAGGACCTGGAGATGGTGTGTAATGAAATAGTGGACACCTGTTTGTACAAGGTACGGCCTGACAGATCAAGTTGCTCAATAGTTTCAGGTCGGATAGACGTAATATAACAACCACCATTGTTATTAATATCAGTAAACAATGAGTCAGTGTATAGTTGGCATTGTATGACTGTTTCATTTTCCTTCTCTTCTCTCTCTGTTTACGAACAGGGTAGCCGTGACAACATGAGCGTGGTACTGGTATGTTTTCCAGGTGCACCTAAGATCAGTCCAGAAGCCGTGAAGAGAGAAGCAGAGCTGGATAAGTACTTGCAGAACAAAGTAGAAGGTGGAGCATCTAAAAAGGCTAATAAATAACTTATGTTACATCAGTGAACATTAAAACTTGTTTAGGAGTTTGAGCAGTTTTAGGAAAATAGCACCCTTAATGCCAATCAGTTGATGCCGTTAAAGACCCAGATGTATTTTATTATGTAATATGCCATGACATGGTACCCCCCCCCCCCCCCCCACACACACACACACACACAAAAAAAAGGGCCACAAAGATCATTGTAAGATGATCTCCATGTTATGAAACTTTTCAGAAGCCCAACTCTAACAAGGCTCATTTGTCAGGATCAATAAAAACATTACAGCGAGAATACAGACTTTGTGCCAAAGGCATTCCTGCAGAATTTGTAATCCTAACAAATGTTTGTGTGTAGTGCATTGAGATGTTGATTGGCTTACTCCAGGGTTCACCGCGACTCCTCGTTGAGGCAGTCCAGTCATATAACAGGGCTTCAGAACCCCGACTCGACTTCTCGCTCCATAGTTTCTTATGAAAGCTGCTATATTTAGAGGTGTCTAATATAGAAAACAAACCAAATTTTGAACCACATTTTTTTTTCATGTGGTAGCTATCTGTTTAAGAAAAGACAAAACGTTTAGTGTAGTGATGCGTTCTGTTCGTGTTCGCGTACTCCGATGGCCTTACAGTGTCATGTTCAGATTCTCTTGTGTAAGCATGTGTTTGAGTTTGGCACCATGTTTATTCGCACTTTCCTGAGTTGATGTGCTAGATGAATGAATCAAAAAGTCCGAGATTTATTGCTGTAGCATTACTAAATTATTACAAGACACAAGTCAGGTCCAAGGGTGCATATTGTGCATCTGTAGCAGTGACTGCTTTTGGTTGCCTTGATACTCGTTTTCTGCATGATTCTGGTTTCCGCCTGTAACAAGGAATGCTGTTGCCTTATCGCTAGTTGTCAAAACTAACTAGCTGGCTCAAGAGTAAAGCTGTTTCGAAATAGTCCACGGGCATGTACAATACCAGTAGCATGATGATTTTAAATGCATTCCTGCATGCAACGCAGAGACGTTTCCCTAACAACACTAAGAAGGGGACTGCTCTCGATCAGACCCGAGTTGTGTTGAATTAGTCTGAAGAACTTTCTGAAACATGTACTATTAATTCCTGTATTCATTTTTCTTCGAATTTCTTAGACCAGAGCTGAACACAGTATTTAAAAGACTGAACATGTGCTATTCGAATCATTTGTTTAATAACAAATCCACTGATGCTACTATTTTGTCCTAAATCTTCCTAACTATACAACATAAAAAAAGAAAAAAAGGTTATCTCTGGAAATTCATAATTAAAGCATTTCCATATAGGTGGCAAAACCATTTAATGCAGCATTTCAGATGTCCATATTATAACTTTACCCTCCCAAATGTGGTACATTCTCCTTGTTTCTCGAAGAACATACAAAGAAATCTTTGTATGATGTGTAATATTTCCATGTTATGTTTGGTAGCACCTGCACAAAGTATAGAATTTGCAGGTAGATTTAAAACTACAGCTTTATTATTATTGTTATTAGTAGTACTATTAATGTTAATAATAATAATAATGATAATAATAGTATTAACGACATCAGTAAGAATAATGATCTTTGTGCATTCCTCTGTTTGTTAATTGAACTGAATGGAATGTGAATGAAGTGAAGAACAGAAGTGTGCCATCTCTCAGTGTTTCACAGCGTTGCTCAGACTGGCTTGTGCCTCTTATTGTGTTTTCCAGGTCTGAACAACTGTTTTATTCCGTTTAATCAGATTGAGTTTGTTTGTTTGTTTGTTTGTTTGTTTGTTTCAGTTCTTTATTGCAAGACTATGTGTTTAGTGGTGAACATCAGACATTATTTGTTCATGCTTCCAGCTTGATTGATCATGTGTTGTGTGGAGTTGTGTGTGTGCAGCTGTATCTGGAATGAAATTCTATAAGTCTGTAGCATATAGCAAAATAGTGCACTAACACGTACGTGAAGAAACAAGGATTTTACATTCATTTACACACACACACACACACTCGCACACGTACACAAACATAGGTACTAGTTAATACAATACAACAGTTAGTAGTAGCTTGACTAAAACGAATGGTGATATTCACCTCCCATGATTTCCACTATATGGCAGTTGTTCCTTTTGTGGAAATAATATGCTAAATAGGAGACAAGCATTACCTGACATGTTCCAGATAGTGGGTCTCATAAATAACTGGAAGCGCAGTCAGAAACTCATATTTGTTGAGTGTGTGTACAATCAGATTTGATTATGATTTCAGTTGCATTCTTTGGCGTAAGAGACAAATGAGTGCTCAGCTCATCTGTATCTTATCCCAAAGCACAAGTGTATGATGAGATTTACTTCATCTGGAAAGGATTTTCTTTCGATATGATGAGATGGTTTCTCAGTTTTGTAATTTATAAACGGCCGCAGTGTGAGATTAGGCTATGATTAGAATGCACAACAGGTTGAGGTATTATTAATGATGTGTCGGTGTGAGGTTTTGTAGACCAATCCTCAGTTCAACTTCAAATGCAGATATGTATACGAACTACGTAGTGACTTGACCCATGGTGTATAAATGTGTAATGAAAATATACTTTTTGCTTATTGAGTGCGGTTGTTCTAACCAATCATCTGAAACCTATATTTCAGTAGACCTACAGTTGGTTTATGTGGCTGTTGAATGTGGAGTTAAATTGAGACTGTGGAGTTGTGCACTGAGAATGCACCCGTTACTAAAACTCAGGTCACACCATTGAAAGGTCAGTACGTATCCACTGACTTACCAAAATACAACGCCGTAGCAATTTCTGTATCGCTGTGACCCTTTTTTTTGACTTTCCAAAGCCTGAAGCAGTTTTTCTTTCCTCTCGCCATTGTGCAGAACTATCCACAGCCGAGCTTTTAAATAAAAGCTAGTAAATGGATTCATGTGTCTAGTAATTGAGCATTATGTACATGCCCGTTCCACTTAGGCTCAGGTGAAATTGATCAAATTTATCAGCAGATGAGGCCATTTTTGCACAAATCAGAGATTTATATGCCTTTGATAAATTGTATTTGAGATTTTTTCGTACCCTTTTGATAGAGATTGATAAACGAGGCCCAGTGTATTACAGTTTTTTCTAAACTTTGAGTTATTTTCCAACAGTTACAGTGATTATTGTAGTGGACACCATCTTGGATTTGTTTGGTGTGACTGGTTTTAAGAAATTTTTACCTTGGAAAAGGTGTTTTCTGGCTGGACTTGTTGGACAGGTTTTGAACTGTGAGGCTGTGGTTAGGTAACATAATCTACAAAAACAAACCAAGTGTATTAGCTTTAAACATATCAACTTAGGGAACTTTTCTAAGGTGATAGAGACATTGTTTTCCCATTTAGTGGAGTGGTCGTCCCTATGTTTCCTTTGTTTGTCTCTCAAGATTATAACTGACGAGCAACCGAAGACACTTATTTATTTGAATGATTTATTTTTTTCTAACAACGTTATTTACCTCTTCTGAACCAAACCACCCAGGCATTCCAATTTATTCAGCCAAAAAGCACTACTAATTTTATGATCGAAGCTATAATTCCTCCCTGTATTTATTGTAATTATCTGTAAGTTGTGTACCAGTGTCATGAAGCTTGTTTATTTAATTGTAATCTGAAGGTTTTGTGAGTTGATCAGACATTTCTGAGCGTCTTGAGTCCATCTCCAGAGAACAATTTCGCACACTACATTTATTTCCAATGACATCTCAGTATTTTATTTGATCAGATTCATCCAAGCTTGGTGACAAGTGTTACAGTCTTTGAACCTTTCTTAGCCTCAGCATTCTGTGTGTGTTTGCATTCGTTTATTACCACTCAGTGGGTAACTATCATATAGTTTGTGATATTATTTGAAATTATTTGACCTTTTCATAGAAGGGAAATTCAATAGAAAAGCTTTTCATTAAGGGGGATGAGCACTCTATGCTTTATTTGTTTGATTTCTATTTTTGTATGTTAGCACTCAAACACTGGCTATGTAGAGACGAATTGTGATGTTATTCTTAGATGTTAATGATGATTCAAATAAAAGTTACTTATTGAACCCTTGAGATTGTCAGCTTTCTTATTTAGACAAAAATGCCTTGTTCTTTGTGTTTGTTTCATCAGACTCTCTTGCTATTATTAAATAATGAAATGTTTACATTATTTCATGCATTAGCACCTTGAAGTAGGCTATAATTTTTAAAGGGTTCATATCTAGCTCATATCTTACCTGCTATAGGATATGTAGATACGTATGAGGGGGACTGTGTGTCTGATTAGAAATGTATCGGGGGACTGATTGTTAAATTCGGGTGTTTGTTCTTTGAAAACAGCTAAGTAAAGTATGGAAGGATACATGTTCTTGGAAAGCATTTATTTATACTTATATTAGGGACAGGTTGGGGGTAGCATGAGTCATAGAAGACAACCTTTGACAGGCTGCCTGCAGCGATGACTCACCCACTAAGCTCGGTTATCGTGCAGTCTCACATTATTTCTTTATGATATCTAGACACAAATTAATTCCTTTTTTTTAAGTTTGGATTTTGTGTAGACATATAACATGCTTTCCCTGGACTAACCTGACTTACCCCAAAAGTCCTTGTGATTCCTCAGAACTCATTAAGAAGCAGGGCGTGGACAGCATTCCAGACTTAGCCCATGTGATGTGTGTGTTAGCGACGGAGAGCATCCCTAACCTTCCACCTGGGGGAGAGCTGGCTAGCAAGTGAGTGCTTTTTACAACCATCAAGCAAAAAAAAAAAAAAGCGTTCAAACAAGATTATGAAGGTTGAGTTTAAGGTCCAGCTGCAGGCAAATGCTAAGCTATTATCAACAAATTAGTGGAGAATTATAATGCTCATTTTATGGTGTTTTTTTTTTTAAATTATTTTTATTTATTTATTTATTATGATTCTTTGAGGAAAAAAGCCTGACAAATAATCTTGTAGATCATTTCTTTTCCCCTTCTACTCTCCTTATCTTCTCTGCTCATTACTTTCCCAGCTAAATTATTCATGTCAAGCTGATGCATTTTTAAATCCTGTCCAGATGAAGAGTCATTTAGATTTATGGTTTGGCATAATAAACAAATGACTGCCCAGCTCAGAGAATTCTCATCACACTTCCCAGCACTCCCTATAATAAATAAGCTCTGTAACTGTCACGACTTTATGCTTTTATTTATATATATATATATATATATATATATATATATATATATATATATAGCACCCCAATCTCTTTAGCAAGCATAAAGTCAGTGACAGTTAGAGAGGGAGGGAGAGAGGGAGGGAGGGAGGGAGGGTGGGAGGGATTTGTCTGAATCATCTCTTTGGCCCAGAATCTCTTCAGGCCCAGTAGTTCACAGTTGGTCATTTCTGAGTTCGGATAGGCTGATGAAATAAAGTAGGTCAAGAGACACACTGCAACAGTATACACTCTACACAGTTTATGAAATGTTGTCATGAGAATGGCAGTGTCACCTTACTGCTGACTCGCAGCAAAATGGGGAGCTCTCACAAGTAAAAGAGACAAAAACATGGTATAGTTACTTGTTACTTTTAAAATATATACAGTATATGGGGACATATATATATACACACACACACACACACACACACACACACACACACACACACACGGGCACACACACACACAGAGTAACTCGTGCTGTTTCCTGTTTTGTCCCCATAGACGCAGCGTTGTGGAGGAAATGTACAATAGACTCAACCCAAACCAAAGTGACAGCACAGTGAGTATCCTCAAGGCCAGCATTATTTTTGGTACTGATAACATTGTGTTCTATACTCCTTTTTTGCCTGTTGGGTCTTTCTTCAATCATGTCTTTCTACAAGGAATAAGTAAACAGATATATATGAATGTGTTACATGTTACAAGTAAGTGGCCTATAAATGATGTGGATACTTTTTTTATTTGAGACGTAATCACCCTGTGCCATTCTAATCATTTTAATTTGATAGCAGTTCTTTTCCGTGAAGCTGCCCTGATAATTACAGTCACCATGTAATAGTATGCATAATCTGCAGTTATACCTAGTAATAAGACTTGAATATACCGTGAGAAACAAATTACCCCTGCATTAAGCCTGTATTAAACATGCTCTTTCAGTGTGGAGCCACCAACTGGGGCAATGTATGCGGATCCTCCAGGCTGTAAACAGGATCCTTTCTTTCCCACATATACTTTTTACACACTGTTTGAAGAAAAAGATGCTGATCTCATGATACGACAACACGAGGGGCTTCCAGTTTTAAGACTACTGTAAGAAGACCTACTGCTACCTCTAATTACACACTTTGTATACTGCCTTAAATGCTGTCACAGAAAGACAGATACAGGAATAATAATGAGGACAACTGACGTCTGGGAACATGAATATATGTAGCATGTGCTGAAAGCAATTCCTATTCAAGAATAAATTACATATTATGTATGGGCATTCATATAAGCTTCTTGGTAAATATGATGAAATCACTTACTGGTGTGTGTTGCAGTTGCTCCTGCTCTTTCTTTGCATGTTAGATTCGAAATGAGTCTATATAAAGTGAGATGTCTTGGTGAATCAGTGGGAAATTTATATTCTTTATTTGTGAATGTTCTTTTTTCTGTTCAACATATTGCAGTTAAGTACATCTATGGGTCATCATTCAAAAGCTGAAAAATCAATGCAATTCCAGAATACGTGAGGTGGCTTGGCAAAATCTGTCATATGACGGTGTGGCTGAATTGAAGTGAAGAAAAAAACAAACAACAACCACCGTGGCAAATAATTAAAAAATATATGTATTTTCATCAAAATGTTAATACACAGTTCCTTAAAAAAATAGAATCAAAATAATTGTGGCCTGTGCAAAATTTTGAACACCCTTCCAGTTGTAATTACGTGTTAGGCCATAATTGACTCATTAGGACTCGTTTGGAAGGTCAAGAATTGTCATTAGGAATAACAGTTTCAGAGCATGATGAATTCTCTGAAACTTATTGATGCTTACAGAGCAGAGGAAGGCGTATAAGAAGATATCGCTTCCAGCTCACAGTTTCCACTGTCTGCAATGTCATTAAGAAAAATAAGGGGAACTGTATAAGTCGAGGCAAGCTCTAGAAGGTCTAGAACACTAAGATTTGAATTAAGAATTGTCCGTATGCTGGGCAGAAAGGCAAATCAGCATCCACAAATGACAGCAAGGACTTGCAGGAAGGTGTAACTGACACAGGAGTGGTTGTGCACAGTTCTACTGTGTAGTGTTGGTTTTAGAAATTTAGTCTGCATGGAAGAGTCATCAGAAGGAAACCTTTTCTGATGTTTGCAAAACAACATCTAGGTAAGTCAGAGGCTGTGGACTGATGAAGTATACCTGTAACTCTTTGGCTACAATAACCAAAAGAGCAGTGTTTGATGATGAGAACAATGCCAATTGTTGAGATTGACGTAGATCTATTATGCTTTGGGGTTATGTGGCAGTCTGTGGCACAGATAGAAGAATGGATTCCAGTAAATATCAGCAAACGTAATTCTGTCAATCAAGAACCTGAAGCTGAAAAGAAATTGGCCTCTTCAACAAGACGATGATCAAAAATGAGGTTGCGGGTATACCTCGAAATCCACAATAAACTACTTCAAGAAATGCAAGCTGAAACTTTTCGAATGGCCCTCACAGTCCCCTGATATAAACATCATTGAAAATTTGCAGGTAAATATCAGAATTTCTCACAGCTAGAAGAGTGGGTGAAAATGTATTAAACAAGAATGAAAGTGTATGCAGCCTGTCATATCTGTCAGACTCGGTGTTATGAAGTTACTGACTTCGTAGGGTGTCCAAACTTTTGCACATGCCATAATTACTCATTTTAAATGCTTGTCACAACAGTTTTTTTTTTTTTTCACTTTTCACTTCAAAAATCAACAAAATGTAATTTGGCCAGGGGTGCTCAAACTTTTGCATCCAACTGTATATGCATAATAAATGGCACAGTTTTCACTATGCCATCCATATGGTGCTATCAAGTCAGGAAATTTGCCATTTTAGTTAACCTTTACTTTATATCATTACTCAGCCATCTACTATTGCAAAGTCTCTACCTCTTAACTGACTTACCTCTTTTTGTGAGCGCTGTTGGTTTACTATGGTACGATTGCTCAGATTTTAAATTAACAATAATGATCTCTCAGCAGTAAACATCAATATCAGTGATTTCTCAGTAACTGTATTTGTGTAATATCAGTGCAATTGTTTGTGCTTTGTTTCGGTCATTGGTCTGCCACTCTCAAAATGTTGTAGATGAGTATTGGTCAGCGATCATATTGAGACTGTTTGCTTACCCTTTGCTTTGAACATCAAAGGAAGAGACTTTGACTCTCTGTGACTAAAATAAGCTCCACTTCCCTTTGAGTGTGTCCGGTATATGCACACCCATGATTGAAATGACAATTAGTGGTGTGCTTTCTCACAATGCCTGATAATGCAATGCAAATTGAATAGAAAAAAAAATTATTGATTGCTTGTTAACATAAATAGACCCAGGTCAAGACAAGGTTGTCTAGTATTTGGTTACACTTGCTTAACGTTGAAAACAGTTGTGGCTTGTCCATAGGGGCAGGGGGGCAGAACCCCACTCTATATCTCAGCTGCACAACAAATCTTAATCTTCATAAAGTCTTCACTCTCAGCTCCATATATTTAAATCTCCATTGAAATACTAATTGCTCTTTTGAGTGACTAACCCAATGCTTCATTGATTTGCCTGCCTTTTCAGATGTTGTGTAGTTGCAGGGCAGCAACCCCTTTTAGCAGTATAGACTTACTATTGCACGTAGTGGTCAAAAATGCGAACTGCAACAAACACAAGGTCCATTGCGGCAGGCATCGTTCTGCCACATGCTCGCTTTACTATACGAATATTTTCAGCGGAAGAGGAGCAACGGTCAGGACAGTTAACGACAGGGTTGCCACGGGGATCATTTAAAAATGCTCTGCGGCCGCCAAGATCTTGTTTTATAGCAAGTAATCCGAATTGAATCTAATTAATTTCTGCAAAACAAAGGCAAACTGTTAGTGCAGGCAGTGTGTCTATGACGTACAGAAACATTTCTGTTGTAAGATATATTGCAAGGATTTGGAGAGGGAAAGGAGGATTATGGAGTGGTGTTGAACACAGTTGAACAAATTGAGCTGTTAGACTGGATAACTGTATGCTGTCGACTGCATATTACAGGGTTACTCTAAAAATTCACTAGATATTAGCCCATAGCATAAGTCATGTGTGACAACCTCTTGAGTTAATTTTGTTTGAGGTTATGCTTTTATTAATTCGGTCCTGCCCCACCAAATCTATGGTCACAAGCCATTGCTTATTGAAAGTGAGATGTTCTCTAGTGTTTTAGTGGATGGGGTAGTTGTCATAAACTTCTCTGTGTATTCTTTATGTAATATTTTTAAAGCACTACATGTTCCTTAGTACTTCTGTGTATTTAAATAAGTATTTTTATGTGCATCGTTGTTCCCACTGATGATGCCAGCTTGAACTATATACACTATAAGGCTAAAACTATGTGGACACCTGACCATCATTCCCATATGTGTTTGTTGAACATCCCATTCCAAAGTTGGTACCCACTTTACTGCTATAACAGCCTCCAATCTTCTGAGAAGGCTTTCAAGTAGATTTTATAACGTAGCTGTGGGGATTTGCCAATTTAGGCATGAGGACGTTAATGAGGTCAGTCACTGATGTTGTGTGAGCAGGGCTGTAAGTCTTTGCTCCAGTTCATTCCAAAGGTGTTGGGATTGGACAGGATTGGACCACTTAATTACATTGAAGGGAAATCTTAAAGCTACAGCATTCAAAGACATTGTATTCAATTGTGTATTGACTTTGTGGCAACAGTTTCAGGAAGGCCCATATATGGGTGTGATGGTCAGGTGTCCACATACTTTGGCTATATATTGACCATATCAGTAGATGTACTATTAATTTAACATTTTGTGGAATCTCTCTGTAGGTGTGTTTGAATAATGAATGTTCACTATGAAGTTCAGTATGACCAAGAGTAAGATATTTATTCAAATATATAACTCTTTTTCTCCCATTGTGTTCAGCTCTTTTGTAGTTGCTAGTAAATGCAGCAATTTGTCAAGCGTGGGTCAACCAAAGTCCATGGTATGACACACAATTTTGTACTTTTTCGCCAAAATAACTCATGTACAATAGAAGCTAGAAGTGAATTTGTAGTGACTTTGGATAAATGACTAACATTTATTCTTTTTGTGTTTCTGGATTTTTTTTTTTTTTCCTCTTTCTTTTTCCATTTAGTTCCTTATCCGAAAGAATACCATCCCTGATTCACTGTGGTCTGATTTTGTTCATCATTAATAAACATTAATCATGTCTTCATTGATGTTGTCATGGTTGGTACATATTAACTGTCACATTTGCTGTGGAGTGGTCTTTTAAAACCTTAATTCAGAATATACAACCTAGAAGATTTTTCACAGATATATATTTTGTATACTACAAAATACTAAATTTACAGCACTGTGCTCATGGAATGAAGAATTAGGTGTGCTTGTCATGATCAGAGTTTATTGTGGAATATTTATCCATTTTTTGCCCAAGTTAGTGCATTAACTGGGAACAACCAACAGTAAATTAAAATTAGAATATGATTTAATGACTGAAAATTGATGTATACTATACTATCCATATTGAACATATTTTTTTTTATATGCTCAGTGATGTTATTTGGGGGACAACTAAGCAAGTTTTTTCTGGCTTTTTGCTTAAGCACAAGCATAATACTCAGCATTACCTAACTACTTATTTCCAATGAGAGCGTAGCCAAAAGGATGATCCAATTTCCAAATGTGCTGTTTTTACTTTGAATAGGTTGAAACCAAATTTTCTTGGTTATTGATGCTTTTCATTTTCTTGTATTTGTTAATTTGTCTGTCTGCCTTACAATAGAATTATTGATTTACAAATCTTACCTTTTGTTCTCTGATTAAGATATGACTAGTCATATCAGGTTTTTTTTTTCTTCAAAAGACCACTCTTTATTGATTGACAGATGATGTGCTTTAAAATGTATTAAATGGGTCATTTATGTTTAGTTTTTATGTAAAGCATGTTCAAGTATTATACATAACCAAAACATCCCAAATACAATGTATGGAATGTAGCATATCTTGTAATTTGTTATCCTAGCAGAAATTCAAAATGAATTAAAAAAATATATATAACCATTACTAAACTACAAACTAAAGGTTTGACATTCATTTCTATTAGAAGTGATCTTCCAGTATTCCTAATTGTTGAGAATATATTGAGAGTATGTAAATGAGCCTTACATGCTTATGCACACATTGTGCTATGATGTGAGGCCTCCATTGTTTTGGGGATGACAAATGAGGCTGCAGGATCACTGGGAGGCTGAACTCAGCAGGTCAGCTGACCTGGCCTTGTCTGTCTAATTACAGCATTAGTGGCCTCGCTGATCACCCATGCATGATGCTCAGCTCTATCTGGAGCACTGAGCCGCTGTTAAAGCCATATGGTGGCTTAGTGCTGGGCTGTTATAGTAGCTCAACGTGTTCTTGCCCTGGAGCAGCAGGCATGGGGGTAAGAGCAATAGAGAAAGAGGGATGCTAGTGCTACTGTTGTGTCAGGGTTGTTCCCTTGCACACATAATACAAACAAAACGTGCACACATCTGGTGATATGAGATTGGCTTATTTGATTTATTATATCATCTGATGGATTTGAGGTGCACATTGGACGACTGAGCAGAGCATTCTCAAGCCATAAATGCTCATATGGCTGTATGACTCCTTAATAGCAGATTAAATTTAATTTGGTCGCTGAATTACTCTCTCCCCAGTGACAGTGCTTTCACACATAATGCATCAGCCTCTGGAGATTAACAGCGATTTAATAGTGTTTCAGTGTTTTGGCTCCTGTTCCTGAGGGAGGAAATCTATCTTTGTGTTTTCTTTCCAGCTGTACCTCAGGCTGACAGTAGCACAGCTAAATGCCATTGCTAGAGGGAGCCAGAGATTTTCTCATCCTGCTTCACTGTTTATCAGGCACATTTTTTCTGTGGTCCATCGGATAGGCTATGGATTACTGCTCACTTCAGCATTATTTTATTTATGTGCATTTATATATATATATATATATATATATATATATACATACACAGGAGTTCGTCCATCGATTTCGACGAAGACCCAAGTTTTCCATTTATGCCTCCATTATGGAGAAGTTTGAAGTGGAACAGCGTTTCTATATACGCTCAAATGTCCAACATTTTATATATATATATATATATATATATATATATATATACAGTAGTTACACATAAACAAGGAGAATAAAAAGTGTACAGTATCATATAATAATAGGTATCCTATATATTTTTGCAAACTGTTTGACTGACACCCAAAGGCACTTTAGTCCCATGTTTAATTGGGTAGTGCTGAGAGGGAGAGAGAGAGAGATGCTATTTTAGTGTAATAATAATAATAATAATAATAATGTTTACTCACTTGCTGAGACTGTTGCTACTAAGTGTTTGCAGACAAGCTACCGCGGACAATTCTTTGTTGTATACTGGTTTCATTAGCTCACAATCCTAAGCATATCTTCTATACCACACTCCTATATCATGCTTACCGCACTCCAGGCATAAATACACACAGTAATGGTCACCTGCTGTTTGACATTTTTCCGAGGCTACCCCATCAAGACAGCTTAAAGTGTGAATATAATGGTCAGTTTAACTGACTTTCTTTTTTAAGAGTCTTTGTTAATTATAACAATTTTCTTTGTCCCATTGGATATTAATGCACAGTCATAGAACTCGTAGTTACATTACAGGTCAGTATTAATCATGAGAAGCTTAGGATAAAATCCTCTGCTAAATGAAATGAATAAAAAAAGAACCTACAAGGAAGTCAGAATCATCTATTACTGAACATTGACCTGTATGAGGAATAGTATAAATTTGTTTTTCATCTTTGGTTATAGCTAAATGAAATCAATTTCGGACAATTTTTTTTTTTTTCTGAGATTTTAAAAAATGACACACTGTCTTTTTTTTTTTTTTTTTTTGTAGCTCCAGTGAATAGTTCACTCAATGTTCCGAAATCTCTCATTTGGTTTTCATAACTTTGTATTTAATGCATTGCAAATACTGTACATCCCCCCATTACTTTCCTATATATATATATATATATATATATATATATATATATATATATATATATATATATATATATATATAAAATATATATTTTAAACTGATTACTAGCATAAACAACTGAACTACAGCCACAGTTTTACCCAGAAGTATGAGCTGAGATTAGCTGTGATGTAATATTCTCCAGCCTGTATTTTAAAACCAGCAGGACTCAGGCCTAGCTGTGGCTGCCTACGCTATCTAGCCCATGTCCTCATGCTCTGTTTGGCTTGTTGAGATGCTGAGATCATTAAGTGTGACTAACAAGACTGGCAAGTCTGCACAGCAGTTTGCCTGCTCTTCCCTGGGATCTGATGTCAGCCCCCTCTCCTCCAGTTAACTTCCATTCTTAGGATATCTTTATTTAATGAAGGCCAGCGAATCTCTCCAGATCTCTATATATCTCCTTATGCTTTTCCCCTCTCTCTTTCTATCCATAGAGTTTGCATTCCATATTCTATTGATTGTCTGTAGGCCTCTCCCTGCTTCAGAGGCAAATGCTTGCAAGGCCGAAGCAAACAATTAAATGCCAGCACTATATGTACAGTAAGGTGCTAAAAGGTTGACTTACATTACATGAGAGAGAGAGAGAGATATTCTCCAAGCTTGTGTACTTATTTCACTTGGTGAATTGAGTTGTATTTCACTTTGACTCAGTGAAGAGAAGTGTATTCATTAAAACTGTACATTTATCATTTTGAGGCAGTATTGAAGCAGTACAGCTTCTTTGCACTTTCCAAATCAAATGAGGTTGTTGACCTCATTCTGGCTCAGTCGACACTCTTCCATTCGCTCTGCCTCTTTTAAATTAAATATTTGAGTCTAGGTTAGCAGCAGCTTTTCTTCTTGATGATGGTTTCCCTTGGTCTGATTGCATGAAGTTGACCACCAAACTCTCATTTTCCTACTCATTTACTCACCACAGACATGAATATATCAGCTATTCCAGAGATCCAAGACTCTCCCTTACAACCACCTGTCCGTCTGTGGTTTTCTGACGGTGGCTTTGTTTCTATAGAAGGTCTTGCTGGGTCAGGGTGTTACCTTCTCTGCTCTGCACCACACTTGTAATAAAAGCATGTGAGGTAGAGAAAGTGAGTGAGCATTTCAACAAATCATTGAATTTAGGGTCACAGCCTCCCTGCTTGAAGTCCTTTCTTCTTGCTTGTTAACAGCATATGTCTTATCTGTGAGACATCCTTAAGCAACTTTTTGTGCATTGTGCTGATTGTGGATTGTGCACTCTGCAATACTGACCCCTGTCAGTCACAAACATTGCAGTAAAATTGCCATTTTTTCCCCGTATCGAAATTAGACTGAGCTAGAATAAACAAACTGAAGATTTTAGCCTGTTGCAATGTTCACATTAGAGTTGCATAAAAGTCTTTTTTTCCCAATTTTTTTTTTTTTTTTTTTGGCCCAGGAAGACAAATAAGAAGCTTTCAAGACAAATAGACCCACGTTCATTAACACAGACGTGTACTGGGTGTTCGTGCGATGACAAGTTTACAGCATTCATTTATTCATACTTAGTAACTGATTTATCATGGTTAGAATTGCTTTGGTTTATATCACTAAATTGTTTATATTTTGGAAAATAGAAACCAATAGGTTCATTGGAAAATATTGCAAGCAGTTACTAACAAATAGCTGGAAGAGCTGGTGTGATTTGTTAAGCATTCTACAAAAATGGGGAAGGCTGGTCCGAATTTATTCACATGGATGTGGATTCAGTGGACGATGAGGCATTTAAGCCTAATCCTTTATTATACTTTTTTTTTTTTAATCAAATGTTTAAGTAGATGATTAGTTCATTTTCATTTCAGCTCAGTTACTAAAATAGAGAAATATAATGTATGTAATTCATTGTAAATAAATAATTGAAAATCTTACATAATATGTAAAAACTACAGAAAATCATATTCTGTAAAGTAAAAAATGGCAAGCACATTGGTTTGCTTACCTTGGTTTGCATTGATTTGATGCAATATTTTTTTCAAAAAAACTGAATAATATTTAATAATACTTAAAAAAAATTGTACTTATAAATTACATCCAATATGTAGCTTTTTATTGCAAAATTAAAAAGCTTATTACATATATACATATATACAGTATTATAGTACTACAGTCAGCCTCAGTATTATTATATCCATTGCTTTGTAAATACAATAAATCTATATCACAAAATAGATATTAAAAATACAGCATAAGTTTTATTATGCTTAAAAAAAACACATTAATAAGATTAATACGCTACCGTCTATTCTTTTCCATGTATGATTTTTTCCCCCAGTAACATAATTATTCACATTTTGTCATGAACAAGCTCTTTTAATTTATTTTATTTTATTTTTTGCTGTTTATCTTTTTTTTTTTTCTGTGCCTTGTCCTTGCCCTTGCCCTTTTGGTTGTATTAATAGAGAAGCTGGTGAGGTCTTTGTTTGAGGAGCATAGTACAAATTCATGTCTAATGGCACTACCTGCTTTTGCCTGTCAGCAATCACACATCAACAATGATGTATAATAGCCTTATTTTGTCAAGCCTCGCTCTGAACCATTCTATATGTGTATCTCAAAAAGGTCTTGTATTTGTATAAGAAACCAGAAGTTCATAGGTATTTGGTTCAAGCTTATTTTTAATCACAGAATATGCACACAAACATAATCTATACTCGAATATAAATATTCAGTGAGGCTAAATAGTGTTGCATGCACAATTTTCTGAAGACATTACACCCTCAGTTAGACAGAGGTTTTTGTACAGATCTAGCTTTTCGATTTATATAGTAGATAAACATATAATAAATGCATGCAGATATTTAAAGGAAATGCATCTTATCTCAGCTGTTCAAAGGGAAAATATTAACAGTGATGGGAACCGATTGTTCACTCCCTGTGGGTGTGAGGTGGGGGTTCAGGGGGATTGGGGGATACTTACTGTAGTCCATCTGTTGCTATACACAATTAGTCAGACATTCACAATTCAATGGAAAGGGACTGCTACAGGACCAATGCTCTATAAATATTATTTGGTTGTAGAATTATTCTCAGCACAGCAGTGACACGGACATTGACAATAGAGTCTTAGTGGGCTTGCTGCTTGTACCAGTGTATCAGGTACAGCACTGTTGCCTTGGTGTTATTTATTTATTTATTTTATTTTAATGCTGTACACTTCTGGAAACTAGATTGCACACACATCACTTGTTGGTCCTCCTTGTAGGTGTAGAGTTAGAGATTATATGGCTCTTCCTTTGAGTTCAGTACTTCTGAAGTGTTTCAAAAGAACAGTAATGCCTGTGATTACATGCCACTAGTGTGGATGAGTGGTTTTCCATCACCAAACCATACCACACTGTTTCTTGTGGACTCTGCTAAGTTATCTGGTTCCCCCGGCATCTACCTGACCTACCGTAAGACCTACATTTGAATTTTGTGTGACATACAACTCTTTGACAGGAATTCATTTTTGCTTCAACAAAGCCCTCATAAAATGTTTACCGAACCATGCGGAAAGACTTGTGCTTATATAGCCATTGACTGAATCGGTATACCAGCAGTATGCTCACTGCCTTGGCATTGATCAATCTAAGTTTCTAGGTGAATTAACGACCTGGTGGCAGACATGGCTCAGCAGAAATTGATGATTCAGGAGTTGTGACTGTGCAACTCGGAGGTGCACGTCCTTCATCTCAGATGCGTGAGCATACTATATTTACAGCTATGTTATGTTTCCAGTCTGATAATGATAATGCCATGTTTCATTTTGGTCTCATCATCCAAAAATGGGTTGGCCTCTGCCATGGCAGTCACTCCAAAGGATGGTAGCCTGCGTAGAATCGATAGTGCTACACAACACACAGTGCCAAATGTGCTCTTTCACACAGCACACAATGCAAACATTTAGTTGAGAGCTTTAAAGTAACATTTGGACAGAGTGCCCAACCAAGCTCCATGGTAAACATTTTAGCTAATATGATGGATCACAAGTAGATTGGGCTGGGTCACGTTGCAGCCCTTGATGCCTTTATTGAATCCTGAATTGAATGAAGCCCATGCACTGAATGCAGATGCAAGTGAGAACTTACAATATTGGATAGTGTGGCATGCACTACAATACAATAGCCATTTACTGCTTGCATTGGAACAGTCACTCCAATTTACAGAAGTTGAAACTTCTGTTTGGGAGCTGGTCAAGACCTCCCTCTGAACAGTGGGAAACCTAGACCAGGATAGGCAGTGGTTCTCCAGCAACCTGGTTTAAGTACAACAGCAAGTGTGTTTCATACAGTGTGTGTATCAACAGTACATACAGTTTCATACAGTCTGTTTTAAATGAACACTGTGAACCTTCCATGTGTCGCTCTTTAGGCCTGCTGCTAAAGAGTGATTCTTCTTCTTCGTTTTCTTTTTCCTCTATTATTATTATTATTATTATTATTATTATTATTATCTCTTTACTCTCTTACTGTACTAACCTCTTCCTAATAGGGCCTCTGACCTACTGAACTAGTATGCAGAAATGTTTTTGATAGAGACTACAAAGCACCTCAGTAAGTCGCTCTGGATAACAGTGTATGCTAAAAGTATTAAATACGAAAATATATGTATTAAATTACTAATTAGTAAAAGTTTATTTTAACAGTCCAATAATTGCATTCATAAAATAAGTCAAATTACCCTGTGTCTTGCTCAGTGTTTTATTTTTTTTTTCTTCTTTTTTTCATTTTCTTTTTTTTTTTCTTTTTAAGTAATAGTGCACCTGCCCCTTGGATGCCTATTGAGCTGCTGGACATTGTGGAGTATCCGGAGATTCAGCATAAAGACACTTCCCTTCAGGCGGATTTGACTTGTTGCTATCAGCAGCTGGCCAGTCGCTCTTAAACAGAGACCAGGAAGTTCCTTTTTATTTCCTGACCTAAAGTAACAAAGGAGTGATCTGTGTGAGCATAGACATATTGGAGGTGCCAGAACTACATCTGTGTCTGTCATCCTGAATTACAAACTCCTGTAAAATGGATCAGATTTATTTGTGCCCCCCCCCCTGTTTTGTACCACATATGACACTGATGTGGTTTGAAGTCAAATGAATACTTTAGCTTGAAAAATATATATAACAGTAAATATATTCCTTTACCCTTCTTACACTACCTTAAAACAGTTTTGAAGCAAACATTAATTTACAGGAAAGGGCAAAATGTTAAAAAAAAAAAAATAAATAAAATTAAAACTACAAACACAGACTTTGACTTTGCAACGAATGAAATTACAGAGTAGGAAAAATGGACTGGGTCGAAAAATCAGCAACTACTCCAAAGAACGTTGTTTAGCGTGTGTTAATCCGTCCCTCTTAAGAATTGTGAGTCATTTCCAGAAGATGATCAGCATTTATCATCATACGCTGATCAGCCCTGAGTGCCTGAATTCTCTGCCGATTTCTTTTCCTCATTATTATGAGATACTGTATGCTACAAACATACTGGAGCATATTTGTATTCTATTGTTTTGAGAAAATCCACTTCTAGAGCGTTTGTTCATCCTTGTTTCTGACTCTAATATTTGGTCAGTGCTGACAAAAATTTTAATTACATGTGAAAATCTATATTTCCATTTCAATTACAGGAAAATTACGCACAAAAATTTAATAGCAAAAGTTCTTTTTCAAACTATGCATCAATTACTGTAATTATTTTTAATTTCTCTTGAAAGCTACAATCACAGATCTTTAAATGCACAAGAAATATCAATATTCCATTTTGGTTCAAGGAAAACTACTTACATCTAGTGTATAGTAATCAATGGTGCACAAAATAAAAACAGTAAAACAACACATATGTGTGTGTGTGTGTGTGTGTGTGTGTGTGTGTGTGTGTGTGTGTGTGTGTGTGTGTGTGTGTGTGTGTGTGTGTATATATATATATATATATATATATATATATATATATATATATATATATATATATATAATATAATAATAGTATATACATATGGTGCCAAATATGTGTGTTTATGTGTATGTAAGAGAGAGAGAGAGAATGATTGAAGAGTTTAAGAGAAAAATCAGTGGTGAGAGAAAAATTGAGAAAGAAACATTTTCTATGGTTTTCATATTGGTGATGTTCAACAAAGGATACCATATAAATCATTTCTTGTTTTTCTATGATCAAAATTGCATTTCAAACCATAAAGCAATTTTCTGTGAGGAAAAAAAAACCTTGATGTGTTTAGAAGACTATACATACTAGACTTACAGTATATTGTGTGCAGATGAATGATGTCTGTTCAACATTAATGCAAAAGCCCAAAATATCCAGTTTTTTTTTTTGTTGTTTCATATGATTGAAAGGAAAGTGTACCTCAGTGAAATGCTGCTCAGAGCAGATATACATGTTTTTTTTTTCTCCAGTCTCTGGGGCTATAGACACGATCAACGGTCTTTTCTTTGTGCAGGTGAAAAGATTCTTATAAAAGTACAGAAGTGTACAGGAAGTCATGCACTTTCTACCTGATTTCTGATCACCTTGTTGGATATGCTAACTGGCAAGAGGAGGGGGACCGGAGCTCATTTTAATCTAAGATCTAATCTTTTTAATTGGCATCAGCTGAGAATATGTGCAGAGACATATGTGAAGAGCTGTGAGAAGAAAAACAGGTTTTCACAACTCGACTCGCCTGCTGCCCAGACACATTACTGTAGATGCGAGGGCTTGTCATGACAGGAGCTCACCTAACCTGGCCATGACCCTAACACCCAACTCTGATCATTATGTACTCTTGATCTTTAAGAACTCATTTGAAATTTATTTTAATTTTATTACTACATAAGGCAATATTAAATGTGTTCTCGCTTTCATCGCAACATGAAACATCTATTCATCCTATAATGTTCAGTTTTTTTCCCCATGTGATTATCAAGGTAAAGTAAAAGTGTTTAAAATACAACTTTTGTTTGGAAACACGGAAGAAATTATTCTATTTGAATACTTTTTGATAATTTCCTGCCATTTAAAGTTGATAATTGTACTGTGAAAAAAAAGTTGGCAGCATCAGTGGGCTGAACATGTTAATGCAGATGACTTCAAAAGCACAAAGCCACCACAGATAGCAGTTATTAATCAGATACGGCATTAAATAAATCCAGCTGTTCAGATTAATTAATAACACTTATTTACTCAAATGACTTCTCTTTGAGTAAATCCGCCAAACTGATCTGCTATATGAATGTTTTTTTTTAACAAAAAACTTATTAGCTCTAATCTGCTAATAATTAACAACTAGTAATGACAGTATAAAATATCATGCAGTTGTTCCTTCTGTATGTGATACATTCAGATTAAACAAGCAAACAAAAAATGTAGCATTCAAAATGGTGCAAAACAAATGTATATATATATGTTTATATTTATATTTATTTTGATATATATTTATATATTTTTTGTGTGTATATAGATTTTAAAAATCCATGCAGCAAACATTTTTATTTATTTATTTCCGAACCCTATTTGTGCCATTGGTTCACCTAATGAAAACCAGCTAACACTGTAAAACAGATATTCATGGATAGTACCAAAACATGTTAAAGATAATCTTTTCAATATTCATTTAAATACGTGGATATAGAAATAATTTCTGCCCCCCCACCCCAAATGTGTTCATTGACCTCATAAAAGTTTTTCTATGTGTTCACTGTTTCATTCCAAGTGATCATAGGCACGTTGTAGATTCAAGGACAACTGAATTTATTTGAAAAAAGTCCTTGGTCTTTTCACCTGCACTGGTTCCTCTTCTTGGGATGTCTGGTAATTTTTTTCTGACCCATTAAAAGGTTAGGTTTTTGCAAAGCTTTACATTTAATTTCTTTCATTTAATTTAAGCAGCTTTCTCATAAAAGCTGGCTACCAGTGAATCTGCTTGCATGAAAGGAATTGAACACATGGCTCAATACGTGCTCATGTGGCACCCTGTGCAGATGATTTTTATTCATCCCTGATGTATTTGCCACACTCCTACAAGCCTCCTTTTTAATACACCGTATTGCCTTTTGCAAACCTGTCACATCCAATATATTGGCCTACTACAAAAAGATCATTTGTGGTCTTCTCACAACAGAGGTAAATGTGAAGGCTACTGCTCAGTGATCTATCATGCAAACTCACATTGCACAGCAAATTATAGGCAGATGCCATCAATACAAGAAAGAACACAGCTTACTCTCCTACATTTTACCAGTGAACACCAGCAGATCTTAAGATAAACTTTTCACCAGAACACTAACTGATCAAATGCTACAATGCAAACAACATAGAACAAGTTTTTCCAATAACTACATGGTCCACTTGGTAATGCTGTGGTTTTGGGTGTGGCATGAGTCTGGGTTTTGTTCATTGTAAAGCTATTGCAAATGGAGTTCGCCTATTACAAAAATGATTAATAGCTCTTATTATTAATAGCCTGTGCTAATATATATATATATATATATATATATATATATATATATATATATATATATATATATATATATATATATATATATATATATTATATTTAAACTGAACTGATATGGACATCTGCCTCTCTCTGGTTAAAACCAGTGACATCATGTATTTTTTTTTTACATTTATTTTTTATGTATGATCATTTCCCTGATCTCTTTTTCCATTCTTGTGCACCGAATTTCATACAAGATGCCATTGCCATGCTTGACCGTACTGTACGCATTCCTGTACTGTTACAGTTCTTAAACCAGCGGTGAAAATCTTCATTAACATTTTGTCTGGGTTTTTTTTTTTTTTTTTTTGGCTCATCACTAAATAAAGACAGAAAAAAAACCATGCATAAAGAAAAATCACATAATTTACCCAGACTTTCTGCATGTTTGGCGGTAACTTCATTCTCTGTCCTTCTGGTCTACGGCCAGGGACCATGTACCCTGCTGACACCCAATGTCGACAGCCGTGGTCCTCAGTGTACCCACGGAGGTCTGGGACAAAGGGGAGAAACAGTTTAGACAGCCCACTGACAGAAGAGAATGGTCGCCAAGGTAATCCTGAAATTGGAAAGCAGCGGAAAACAAGTTGACCTTGAAGGGGGGTTAGCATGAATGTTCCCTATGAGCCCCCTGGGGTGGGAGTTTGATGGCAAATGCCTCCAATTGGTTGTTCTGAAAGTCTCAATCGAAGCATCTATGGAGGCATAAACTGTCTGGTGTGTTAGTGTGTAGCCAATTTCTTGAGCAAACACAAACTTGCACATCCCTTTAGCAGTTATAACAGTTTTATCCCATATACATGCTCAAGCCTCAAAACCTGTCATTATATTGTCAGTGCAGAACATATTTGAAGGTGCAAGTGTGACTTTATTAGCATTTATTAAATGTGTAGAATCAGATCTGTAAAGAAAGGTTCCCAGATACCCAATTTGTACAATATGTGTGAGTTTGACTATATCTCCCCCTCTCCGCCTGTATGCCTTTCAGTTTTCCTGCCTATTTTCATTTGTTTCCTCACAACCGCCTACTTATTGCTGAGGGTAAGTGTGAGATGGGTGAGATCTCCCTGCATTTTTGTCCTCTTTGTGAAAACACTTGAAGAGGCGCTCTGAGTTGTTCCTGGAGCGATCTCAATATTTGCCCCTCTTCTCAGCAGGAACGCTTTCTCCTCATTACAAGGTGACAAAGTGCAGGCTTTAACAAGGGTCCCTCTGCCCCTCCCCAGCATTTAGAGCCCCCCATGAAAAAAAGAACATCATTTTAATTATGCAGTCAATCACAATTACAAGCAAATGTTTTCCCTGTTTGGTCTGCCCCTCTTTTCAGTGCTTTGTCCCCAAGCCCACTGTATGCTGGGAGAAAGGCCTCGGCGGTCAATGGGACGGCTGAGTGGATGTGTGTAAGGTGGAAGCCTATGTCCTACAGCCCACCTCACAGTGTGCTTTGTCAGGGGCAAGGGATGTAGGGGGAGAGAGGAGGAGGTGCGCACATCCGTAGCACATTTACTGAATTAAGGAACACAGTGGGGAGACTTTGGAAGAGAGGCTGCAGGAGCAGGAGGGTGGGGGTGGGGGGGTTGATGGAGGACTTGTTGCTAGGTGACTAACAACTGCTGCATGTCATTTTTTTTTTCTTGCCCATTTTTACTCTTCAATCCTTCTTTTTGCTTGGATTGCTCCCCCTTCCTTTCCTGCCCACCCTCACATACCACTTATTCTGAAATAAAGAGGTACAGAGGGGTAAGAAATTGTTCTTAACGTTCCCTTCTCTACTGTGTCCAAACGAAGGGAGCCAACACTAATATTCTGAACTGTAGCACTTTTTACATCCGGAGCCAGCAGAGCAAACATTCAGTCACAATTACACTTGTGTGAAATTTGAACACGACACTGAGTTTTTGATATATGATATTTGATTTAAATGGCAGAGATTTTATTATTATTATTTTTTTTTTAGAATATTATTGTATTAGGATTTGGGCCACTAGCAACTTTTGTGTAAAAAAATTAAAATTTCGAAAATATCGCATAAAGAGCTCATTAATGAATGATGGTTTATGGTTTATTTCATAAGGTGGTATAATACCATCACAGTACATGCGTTCCAATAAGACTATGCATTTTTTCAGCCTAGAAAAGGCACCACTGTTGGTCACATGACATCAGAATTGTGGCGCTGTCGCCGAGCTTTTGGCATGATCTCACATTCTTAAGGCTGACATTGTCTCTCTGCCCAACCCACTCATGACCGTTCTCATTTACAGAGTGCAACATAATCTGTCACTCACTGCAGAAATCATGAACGGACCTCAAGACACTGGATGTACACTGGAGAGCAGGAAGATGAGATGGCCAATGGACAGTGTTCAAACCATGAAAGAGGACAGCATAAATTTCTGACCCATTTTGACCCTACAATTATAGCATGGTTTGGGTGGAAAAGGTACTGAGAATCTTCAGTGTTACTTCAGTGAAAGTATACAGTCCCCTCTGAAAGTATTGGAATGGCAAGGCCAGATTTATTGTCTCTGTTTTCGCATAAGACATTTGAATTTCAGCTTTCATTTCCTTATATTTAAATTTAGATGTGGTAAACAACTCATAACACATTATAACATGGCTTTGGTGGCACACCAACCAATTTTTAGGTGTGCAAAAGTATAGGAACAGATCATCTTAAAGTAAATTAAAGTATACAGTATAGCACGTAATAGTTGGTTGCATAACCCTTGATTGCAACAACAGCATAAAGTCGGCAATCCACTGACATCACTAAACTGTTGCATTGTTCTTTTGTGATGCTTTTCCGGGCTTGTACTGCAGCTTTTCAGTTGTTATTTGTTTTGGGGGATTTCTCCCTTCATTCTCCTCTTCAGGAGGTGAAGTGCATGCTCAATTGGTTGAAGGACTGGGTTAAGTCCTTCCAGTGACACTATCTCCACCATGCTTCACCAGTTAACTTGTATGTTTCTTTCTCCACACTTTGGCAATCCATCACTTTGGTAGACATTAATCTTGGTTCCAGGGCTTGTCACTCATCTGTATTTCTTTGTGAATTCCAATCTGGCCTCCCAATTTTTACTGCTGATGAGTGGTTTGCATTTTGTAGTATGGCCTCTAGATTTCTGTTTCCAAGTCTTCTTCGACTTAGAACTTTCTTCAGTGTATAGCAGAAGCAAAAGAACTAGTCTTACTCAGTTGAAAGTATCAAGCCAAGTGTACTGTTTAATTACATTGTGTAGCAGGAATCTGTCACAGCAGATGACAAATTATCACCTCGATTCCTGTTTATATGAATTTGATTGGATGCTAAACTGAACCTATTCAACTGATGTGTACTGTACAGTCATTGGTTAGATGAGAGAAGATTTATAATGAATACTTTGAAAGTCTAAATAAAAGTTTTAAGGTGTAAAAAATAAGCTTTTTCTTGGAAAAGAAATTAAGACTACAAGTATTCAAATTCAATAAAACTCAAGTAAAGTACACATGCACCAAAATCATACTTAAGTACAACTGTACGAAGTATAAAGTACAAAGTACTAAAATATTTTCCACCCCTGATACTGAGCATCCCTTAAACGCACTTAGCAGTTTCCCCACATTATAATATACAGTTGTACAAGAGTAATGATTTATAATCCTGCTATTCTGTCACCCAGAAGAGGATGGATTCTCTTTTGTCTCTGGTTCCTCTCAAGCTTTCTTGCCACCTCAGAGATTTTTTACTTGCCATTGTCACCTCCAGCTTGTCCATTAGAGATCTAAATCTATCATTCAAAAAGTTTAAGCTGTTATGTGGCAATATTTATTATTAAAAGCACTATGTACAAATTTAATTGAATATAACTGAATATGCCTGGATAAAATGAACTGCTAACTTTGGAGCAAATTCCTTTTATATTTACTGACCTGATATAGTAATATGGTCTGGCAATTTAAAATCTGAAATAATTGACAGTAAGTAGTCTGTTAAAGTTACAACCATTTAAGAATAGAGGAAAGGACATTGGTGATGGGCATAGTGTCTCTTATGACATTTTGCATGATACTGGGATGTTGATGCGTCAATCCAAGTGCAGGTCAGTGTCCACATGTATCAGATTGTTTTCCTGTACAACAGCACTTGTCTGGGAGTGAACGCCTAGCACTCCCATAATGCACGTGAAGCTGCTGTATCCGTTCAAACAGGTCACAGCATTACTGAGCACCTTGGGAAAACATTGGGAAGCAAACATGACACACTTGTGTCCATCATATAATCATTGTTTAGCTGTTAAACGCTTTAGAATCTTGGATGTCTCAGATAAGTAACGAAGACTGGGAGCCTACTTTCATTTTCCCCACAGTGCACTATGCAGTGCTCTCAGTCACTCAATTCCAACCCAGGGGGCTATAAAGAGAGGTCATAATTTGTTCTCACTGCACTGTTTGTAAGATGGCTTCATGATAAAGAGGCTGCTCAATGCATTTTGACAAAGAGCTCTGCCAGGCTTCTGTGAACTTCCAAAACATGACAGCACTGTGTAGTTTTACTTCAATCCGGTTTCAAGGTTGTGGAAAATTTCGTGTTGCGCATGGTAAATGGTAAAAAGCATTTGGGTGCATGGGTTAAGGATAAAGAGAACATTGACAGCTACATGAGTGATTGCCCTCAGCAGCTCCAGCCAAAATATGGACCTGTATTATTATTTAACAGAAAAGGGCCTTTTCAGCAGTAATCTGGAATAGCGTAAACATTTTTCACTTATTAAAATGTTTCTTAAAGCTGTTTTTAAACTTGTTGACTCATAAGGGCAAACACACACAAACAATGCAGAGTGTAACGCTCCCCAACATACTGTATCTGCCAGTGCTGGTTAGTCACTCTCCATTAAGGTAGCCTAGAGCACATGCCACCATTCCCTGGGATACCGTTTTGTGTCTTAGGCAAAGAACACCAAATCACTTAGGACTCTGTGCGTTACTCCAGGAAACCAGATCTGAAAAAGCCTGGTATCATTACCATTTGGCTATGCTTACCCTCCCTCCTGCCATGGACAAAGGAATTATTAGGGAATAATGTCTGGTTTATGAGCTTATCCTCAAAGCTACTCATAATTCTGCTTAAGATCCACTGATCATATTAACATGTACCCAGGTCCTTTCTCTTCAAATGCTTGAATAAGCTTTGCCACTTGTGCCTAATGGGATGATCTCCAAACCCGTGATACAACTATTCCAAAGTCAAACTGGAACGTAACACGTCCTCATGTTTTTGGCATGTGAGTCCTTTGTGTAATTGATAGACTCTGTTTATTGCTTGCCTGAAGTAAATTTAACTCAGATTCAGAAAGCCTAGTATTCCAGTTTCTGGCTCCTTAGGGGTGTAACCAAAAGAGCACCTATTTAAGACTAGAGGTGTTTATAACAACTGGAATCTGATGGGATACAACAAAAAGTAATGCAAGTGAGAGTTCAGAGTTCAGAAGCTCATGCAGATTGTTTTGAAAATATCTCATAAAATGAAAAACATTTTTAAGCATTAAAAAACAGTCCCATTTACAATTATGAACTGGGGTGATGTAGCTGAACTTTCAGAGTGAGAGTACACACACCACATGTTTTTCTGGGGGCATGGTGATTGGTTTCTGGTTTAGGCCACACCCCCTTTGGGATCAAGTATACACACACACACACACACACACACACACACACACACACACACACACACACACACACACACAATCCCCTCCAAAACTATTGTAATGGCAAGGCCAATGAATTTCTTTGTGCTATACACCAAATACATTTGGGTTTCAGATCAACAGATGGATATGAGACAAGAGTTTAGAACTTCAACTTTTATTTCCTGGTATTTACATCTAGATGTGTTAAAACATAAAACATAGCACCTTTTCAATCAGACCACTCATTTTTTAGGCAAGCAAAATTATAAGAACCATAAATAACATTTAATATGTGGTTACACATCGCTTGCTTGCAGTAACTGCATCTCATTGACAGCACCACAGTGTTGGTTTCTTCGTTTGTGTTGTTTTTACCGCAGTCTCTTTCAGTTGTTGTTTGTTTTGAAGGTTTCACCCTTCAGTCTCCTCTTCAGGAGGTGAATTGCTGCTCAATTGGGTTAAGGTCTTGTGATTACCAGAAGTAAAGTCCTTTGTTGTTTTGGCAGTGTGTTTTGGATCATTGTCTTGCTGCATGATGAAGTTCCTCCTGATTAATTTGGATGCATTTCTCTATAAATTGGCAAACAAAATGTTCCTGTAAACTGCTGAATTAATTCTGCTGCTGCTGCGATTCTGATTTACATCATCAATAAAGATTAGTGAGCCTGTTCCAGAAGCAGCCATGCAAGCCCAAGCCATGACACTACCTCCACCATGGTTCACAGATGAGCTTGTATGTTTTGGATCATGAGCAGATCCTTTCTTTCCTCCATGCTTTGGCCTTTCCATCACTTTGGGTTCCAGAACTTTTGGGGCTCATCTATGTATTTCTTTGGGAATTCCAAACTGACCTTCTGATTCTTTTTGTTGATTTCTTGGCCAGCCTGTTCACCTGGGCAGAAACAAACACCTGTTAGTCACATGTTCCAATATTTTTAATCAAGGGGAAAATGGGTGGGTTCAAACAAAAGCTGCCATGTTCTAAGTTGTTTAGCACATCATGATGTAAATATCAGGAAATGAAAGCTGAAATTCTGATCTATCGTCTCATTCATCTTTTGATCTCAAACCCAAATGTCTTAATAGAAAAAACAAAAGAATTCACCTTGCAGTTCCAATTCTTTTGGAGGGGACTGAATATGTATATTTGGAGCACTAAAATATATAAAGTTCTGATACTCAACATATCCACAAACACCTGTTTGAATGGTCAAAAAGACAATATATGGCCAAAAGTATGTGGACACCAGACCAAAACACCCATATATGGGTCTTACCCAAACTATTGCCTTAAAGTTAGAAACACACAATTGTCTGGAATGTCTTAGTATGCTGTAGCTTTAAGCTGTAAGCTTTACTTTCACTGGAACTAAGAGACCCAAACCTGTTCAGTCATGACAATGTTCCTGTGCACAAAGAGGTTCATGAAAACAAGGTTTACCAAGGTTGTTGTGGAAGACTTCAAGTGGCCTGCACAAAACCCTGGATTCAACCTCACTGAACACTTTTGGGATAAATTGGAACACTAAATTCGTGCCAGTCCTTCAGACCAGACATCAGTGCCCAATCTCTTGTGCTCTTGTGGATAAATGGGCAAATATGTATCATCCATATCATATAGTGTATGTGTGTGGGATCATGTTTCTGTATCTTAGTAGGAAGGGTAGGAATATTGTTCAGTTTCGATGTGGGACATTTGGCTGATCCAAACAAACAAAAAAACAAAATGAAAGCTTTTATTTAAAAAAACCAACAAAACAAAACAGAATGGCAGAAGATTTCCCTTTGTTTAATAAGGTTAAGTTTAGGGTTTAGGTACATGTACAGGCATAGCATTAATTAGCTGCAATTATGTCAATGGAAGGTCCTCACCAGGATAGTACAGCAATTGTGCGTGTGTGTGCGTGTGTGCGTGTGTGTGTGTGTGTGTGTGTGTGTGTGTGTGTGTGTGTGTGTGTGTGACTCATACTTGTGTGGGTTATCTTGTTTGCCTGTGAACATCATATCCCCTTTGGCCTGAACTTCTGAGTGGTACAGTACATATAACTCAAGAGGCTCAACTACACTACTGTCCCACACTGCAGGTCACCAGGGCATGTGTCACTCAGAGGACAGCAACCAGCAGTCCTGAACAACAGATTACACACTTCCCTAAAGTGCTGCCTTTCTTCATTCAGACACTAACCTACCTGAATCAGGCAACAGAGTTTAAAGGCCAAAGTTTATTAAATAGCTTCACATATGTTAATACTAACAGAGACCTTTTTTAGGGAATAAGAGTAATGAGCTCTTTGTTTCATTGTGTTATGGAATCCAGACTTTATCTGCAAAATTTGAATGGTGTTAATCTGACTGGATAAACTGAAGTTGCATTCTTTGTGTCTTTACTATTTAAGGTGCTGTGAATCTAGAAATCTTCTTTCATTAAATATTTGTGCATGTTTGAATGAAGGATGATGTGGTAGGGGTTTGTTCAGTTTTAAAAGTAAAGAGAAACAAGAAAAGGTACATTAGCTAACACTGTCTCTAAACTTACCTTTACCTTCATAACATTTCCTACATACTGAGTAGTGCAAATTGTCAATCCAGGACTTTGCACAGATCTGATTGTGTGAATTTGGTGAACTAAAATACTGCAGAAGCACTAAAACTTTATTTTTGTTTTCAACTGCGTCTAATTGAAACTATTTGTAATTTTACATCTTCATGCTTGGCCTCTTCTGGATATAGATGGCCAGGTCAAGCTATTTTCTCATTTCAGTGACAGTAATCTTGGCCCTTAGAACAGCCTTACTAATTGATATGGCTCAGACCCAGTTTATGTGGTTGCCACTGCAGTCTTTAACCCTCATGTATTGTCATGGAGGAATTTTTTTTTTATAAAAATCCCCAATTCTGAAAAAGTTGGGAAAGTATGGAAAATGCAAAAATACAAACAAAAAGATCCATTTGAAAATACAACCCTGTACTATATTGAAAACACATTATTAACACAGTACTAGATGTTTTACTTTGTGAATTGAATTAATTTCTGAAAATATGCACTCATTTCAAATCTGATGACTGCAACACACCAAAAAAGGTGGGGCAGTCGACTGTTTACCACTGTGTAACATCTCCTTTTCTTTTAACACTTATTAAGGGTTTGGGAACTGAAGACACCAGTTCTATGACACTGTGGTTGCATCTATCATCTTATATGCAGTAGTTTCCTGTGGAGTTGGGAGCACAGAGAGGGACAGGAAACGTCTCAATAAACTGGTTAAGAGGGATATCTCTGTCTTGGTCTACCCTCTGGACAGCAGAGAGGTGGTGGGGGAGAGGCGGATGTTAGCTAAGATGGCGTCTATCATGAGCAATTCCTCTCACCCCCTGTATGAGATACTTGTCCCTGAGCAGCTCCTTCAGCAGAAGACTGTTTAATGCAACAACAACATAATGTAGAAATGCTAGCTGTTTTTTTGCATCATCAACCAATAACCAATAAACCAAAACAAATAATTATGATTGTTTGTTGCTTACCCCTCTATTGCTAACTGCACAATAATCCATTTATCCATTAATGTATATAAACAAGGTGTTACTCATCTGTATATATTCAAATTTGTATTCATCTTTACATACACTGAGGTGTCCATAGTGTACATATTACCATTATTATTATTTTACTACTTTAATTCTTATTTTTCTATTCCTATTGTGTGTGTGTGTGTGTGTGTGTGTGTGTGTGTGTGTGTATATATATATATATATATATATATATATATATATATATATATATTTTATTTCAATTCTATTACTATTTAATATGTATTCTTTCCTGTCTGTTTTTTGAGTAATTGAGCTACTGCAACAAGGGAATTTCCCCAGTGTGGGATCAATAAAGGTTATCTTATCTTATCTTGGCTAAGTTTACAAGTGAAATTTCCCTCTATTCATCCATTTTGCATTTCTTCAGCTGCGCAACTCTTGACTTATTTTGTGCTTCATAATGCGTCACACATTCTCAATGGGAGACAGGTCAGGACTGCAGGCAGGCCATGCTAGAACCCACACTCTCTGCTTACGCAACCATGTGCTTGTAATCCCGGCAGAATGTGGTTTGGTATTGTCCTGTTGGAAAATGAAAAACGTCTGGAGGGCAGAATATTTTGCTCCAAAATGTGTACATATCTTTCTGCATTAATGGTGCCTTCACAGATGTGCAAGTTACTCATGTCATGACAGACGCTGGCTTTTGGACCTGACGCTGATAACAGCTTGGATGGTCCTTTTCCTCTTTGACCCGCAGAACACGATGGGTGTTTTGTCCAAAAACTATTTGAAATGTTGACTACAGACTAAAAAACATGATTACACTCTGCTACTGTCCATCTCAGATGAGAACGAGCCCAGAGAAGTGGAGGGAGCTTCTGGACAGTGTTGATGTATGGCTTCTGCTTTGCATAGTAAAGCCTTAACTTGCATCTGTGGATGCAGTAGCGAATGGTGTTGACTAACATAGGTTTACCAAAGTATTCCGGAGCCCATGTCAGGATATCCATTACAGACTCATGACGGTTTTTAAGACAGTGACGTCTGAGGGATTGGAGATCACGCGCATTCAGAAGTGATTTTCTGCCTTGCCGAGATTTGACCGGTTTCTTTGAATCTTTTAATTATATCGTGCACTGTAGAAGGTGAAATGTCCAAAATCCTACCAATTTATCTTTGGGGAATGTTGTTCTCAAGGTGTTGGATTATTTGCTGACACATCTGTTGACAGATTGGTGAGCCTCGACTCATCCATGCTCTTGAAGGACTAGGCCTTTTTTAGAGGCTCCTTATATACTATGATTAGACGACTGCCTCACCTGTTTCACATCACCTTCTTATTTCAACCTGTCACGTCGCTATTAGTCCTAAATTGCCCCTGTCCCAACTTTTTTGGAATGTGTTGCTTGCATCAATTTCAAAATAAACGTTTATCTTCAAAAAACCGTGCAGTTGATTAGGTAAAACACCAAATACCTTGTCTTTATATGTTTTTTTGTTTAAATACAAGTCAAAGTACATTTACAAATCCCTCCTTTTTGTATTTATTAGCATTTTCCATACTGTCCCAACTTTTTCTGAATTGGGGTTGTATATATATAAGTCTCCCTAAGCACAGACAGAGAGCAGGAACTATTAAACATGCATGGGAGCCACTGCCTCCTCCATTATTCAGCAGCTCTATATCCACACATGCCACCTTGGTGACGGTACTTTCTAATTTATGTTAAACATACATACCATGCATGAGAAAAGGATACTGTAAAAGGACAACCATGTTCTGAAGGAAAGACTGTATTGTGTTTTTTTTCCTTTAGACTAAAATATTTTTTGCACATTTCTTTCTCTGTAAACTTGCACAAACATGTCTTCAATCATAGTGCTGGAAATGGACTCCTGTGAATGTCTAAAGTATCTACAGGGCACAATTAATACATGTCACAGCTGCTTGTTAGCTTATCCCTGATTTGAGAATTCTTTAAAAATTCACCCTGTATTCTAGGAAAGGCTATTCTTCATAAAATATTCTATTATAGGTTGACCTTGTGGTTGGCCAACGACACAAGGGACACTTGGTATGTGTGTGTCTATTTTGCTACTTTTCAATTTTTACTTTCAGCTCTACACATTGCAAAAGCTGGGGTAAAAATAACCCAATGTGGGTTAGATTGGAAACCCTCTGCTAGGTACAATATGGACCAACTCAGCATGGGCTGTTTTAATCGAGTGAGCTTTGGGTTACAATGCTAACCCAGCATGCTTAGCCCATCAAATCTGAAACCTGCAATGCTTGGTCCTAATATTTTAAGAAATAAATAGGCAAGAAAACAGGTTAACTGTCGCCAAAGCATTTATGTAAATGAGCCTTTATGTAAGACCAGTTGTCAAATCAGGAAGCAATGCTCTCTTCTTCTACTTGAAATTGTTGATACAGTGGCCTGAAATTGCATGGCAACTAATTTGTCTCACACACAGGCTCAGGTTACGCTATGATCTTTCAAATCAGTGTTTTAATTGTGTAGTCTCTCAGCAACACTGCACAGTATGTGTGGAGTTAAGATGTAGGGAATGTCGCCAGGCCTCAGGGTCAAGTTACCCCAACAGCTCTTGTACTATTGCCTCATTACATACATAGCCTCAAATGTCACACATCCATACATATCAATCCTGGCATTTTACTATAATGTATAATCACAAATTTCCTCTGAGTAATAGTATATGCTATATGTTGTATTGTAAACCCTGTATACAATCAGCTGATATCACTGATCACTAACAAAGACAGAGAGAAAAAGTCAGATTGGATGCATTTCTCTGTAAATTGGTAAACTTCTGAATTCATTCTGCTACTACTATCATGAGATACATCATCAATAAAGATTAGTGAGCCCATTCCAGAAGCAACTACCTCCACCATGCTTTACTGATGAGCTCATATGTTTTGGAACTTGAGAAGATCCTTTCTTTCTCCACACTGCTGCTACCATCATGAGTTCCATCATCATTAAAGATTAGTGAGCCTGTACCAGAAGCAGCGGTGCAAGCCCAAGCCATGACACCACCTCCACCATGTTTCACAGATGAGCTTGTATGTTTTGGATCATGAGCAGATCCTTTCTTTCCTCCATGCTTTGGCCTTTCCATCACTTTGGTAGAGGTTAATCTTGGTTACAGAACTTTTCTGGCTCGTCTCTGTATTTCTTTGCGAATTCCAATGTGGCTGATTCGTACTGCTGATGAATGGTTTGCATCTTGTGGTATGACCTTCTATATTTCTGCTCTCAAAGTCTTCTTTGAACACTGGATTGGGATACCTTCACTCCTGCCCTGTGTAGGTTGTTGGTGATGTAAGTGACTGTTGTTTTGGGCTCACAGCTTTCACAGTGTTTCTGTCATAAACTGCTGCTGTTTTCCTTGGATGACCTGTTCCATGTCTGGCTGTTAGTACACCAGTGATTTATATCTTTTTCAGCACATTCCAAATTGTTGTATTGGCTATACCCAATGCTTGTCTAATGACTCTGATCAATTTTCCCTCTTTTGAGACAGATCTTTGGACTTCATGGTGGTTTATCCTTTTCAACAACAAATATTAATTTAAACAATCAATCTAACAAGGGAAAACCATAAGCTGAAAACCATAGTCAAGTGTGTATAGATAGCAACAGGGTAAAAAAAAAAAAAAAACAATAACAAAAAACAAGCATTCAAAATCAGTTGGGTCAAAAGCATTACAAATTGTAATAAAGAAATTTAATAACTAGGACACCACAGCTCAGACCTAAATACTCTAATGGCTAAATGGCTAGGAAAACCAACAAGGTGTAAAGGCACAGATTCACAAGGGATAACAAGCAACAGATGACACTAATTACTTGACCTAGCAATGTGGTGACAAGTGAAGGAGTAGGACCACAGAAGATAGGTAACGTGAGTGAAAAGAGACTAAAAAAGGACAGTGTATAGTCAATATGCAGCTTCCAACACGCACACACCAAAAAAGGTGCATCTGTGCTTGCAGGTGGCATGTGGAGTAACACTGCATGTCCCAAGCCTACAACAAAGAGCAAGACAGGAACAAGATACATGGGAGCAGGACTCAAGAGAAGGATTCAGTGAGGGACAAAAACAATGGGTGGAACTGTAATATTGAGGTTTGAGAAGTGATGTTCATTGGGATTGGAATACTGTTGGACCCAACACCAACTTCTAGAAACAAACAAATAACCTCAGGTGACATAAAAGAAAACACATCCAATTTTAATATTCAGAAACCAGGTGGTGAAAAAAATAAGTACACCCTTCCTAATTCCACAATCATTAAGAGAGCAATAAGCAGCTATATCTTACTAAAGAAATGCACTTGATTAGTTAATCATCAAGAAGTGTGACTACCTCTATAAAAGCAGAACTTTTGCCAGTTTGGTGTTCTGGAGCACTCAGATGTGCATCTACATTATGCCGAGAAGAAAGGACATCAGCCATGACCTCAGAGAAACAATTATTGCTGCTCATCAATCTGGGAAGGGTTATAAGGCCATCTGCAAACAATGTGAAATTTACCATTCTACAGTGAGGAGGATTGTTTACAGATGGAGAGCCTTCAAGACAGGTTTCAATCTTCCCAGGAGTGGGCGTCCCTGCAAATTCACTCCAAGGTCAAACCAGTTAATGCTCAGAGATATAAAGAAAACCCCAAGAGGTACATTATGTGACCTACAGGCCTCTGAAAGCACATTACATGTTTATGTTAATGACAGCCCAATCAGAAAAAACTGAACAAGTCTGGCTTTCACAAAGGGTGACTAGGAAAAAGCTCCTTCTCTCCAAAAAGAATATGGCAGCACAACTTAGGTTTGCAAAATTGCATCTGAACAAAACACAAAAGTTCTAGAACAATATCCTTTGGACTGATGAGGCCAAGGTGGAGATGCTTGGTCATCACGCACAGTGCCATATTTGGCCAAAAAACAAAACAAAACACAGCATATCACCACAAACACCTTGTACTAACTGCCAAGCATAGTGGTGGATGGGTGATGATTTGGACTTGAGTTACAGCTATAGGACCTGGGAATTTGCAATCACTGGGACAACAATGAACTCCACTTTATACCAGAATAGTCTTGAGACAAAATTGGGTCATGAAACCGAAGAATGATCCCAAGCACAGAGCAAATCAACATCTGATATTTTTTATGTAGTTTTCTTAAAATTACACAGTGTAAGAGTTTGTAATTTCACCCAGTCTGGTAGAGGAATGCTATTGCTACTTGTATAAGAACGTTTGGTAAATTTAGAGGCTCTGCACATTTCCGGAGATGAAAGACACCACTAACCCACATCATCTTGTTATCTAGCTAAAAAAGTTTTATTTATTTATAAAATTTATTTTAAAAAATGTTATTTTTTTTTCTTACAAAACTGTAATGCCTGGTCATTCCCATTTTAACTACATCTGTGTTCTCTGTGTATTTTGTCATGGTCTGTGTTTTTTGGTCCTCAGCTCATCAAAAACGCTTCACCCAGATTGTGTAAGCACATTAGCTAAACCCACATCAGAGGACTTGAAATGCTCACCTGATGTAACTGAGTTTGATATCCAAAAATACAGAGAGAGACACAAACACCTCCCACTATTCACTAGCCATATATCATGAGTTCTCAAGCTCAACAAGTTCTCAGCTGAGTTCTGATACAAACTTCATAATGAATCGTCTGACTTCTCATTAACTAGCTTCACACCAAAATAGAGGGAAAAATGCCAAAATAAAAAGCTAAAACTCCATCATGTCTAAATCCTTTTTCCTCATAATCTTAATATATTATGCTTTACTCTCTCTCTCTGGCTGCTGGCTCTATCTGTCACAGTATAGTCAGACATCTTTCATGCCACCATGCATGGGGACTCACAGCAGCTCAATCATTTTAATATCCATCATATTATAGCATGCTATTTTTATCCCTCTGACTCCATACTGTATTATCATAATTTTTTAACAACATCAAAATTCCAACATATTTTTAGGTATCTGCAAAGCTGCTTTCAAAATAATCAGCTGATATTTTAATTTCATACATATATAAAAAATTTTTTAGCTGTATTACATAACAATGTTGGAGAAGACTTATAAAGTCATTTTAGATCACTCCTTCATGCAGAACACGCTTCAATAGGGTTTTTATATGATGATTGAGATGGCCATTGTTTGGTTATCCTCTAATCACTTATGTGCAGATTTGGATGTGTGTTTGGGATCAATATCATGTTGAATGATCCATTTATATACAAGGTTGAACCTCCTTGCAACCACTGGTTAACAGACCAGGTAAGTGGTGATGTTTTCAGTCTTTGCAAGAGTTCCTGTACCACTAGTGAAAAAACGGCCCCAAATCATCAGCCATTCACCTTCATATTATACTCTGGGTATTATATATGAATGTAGTCCACATTTTTTCCACAAAAACACTGATAGTGTGCTTAGTCAAATATCCAACTTTTGACCCTTTCCGAAGTTTAAGCTATGCAATTTATGGTACACATTCAGAAAGGGTTTCTTTTGTGCAAACCTTTACAACAGTTTGTTATAATGGAAGTGGTCTCCAACAGATCTAATGCCAAAACATCTATTAAACTGTGCAATTCTGAAAACTGGTTCTTCTTTGCTTTCTTCTCATTGTGCATGGAAAGGATTTGCAAGGGTGGTTATGTGTTTATTTCCTGGTAAAATTTCAAATGCTGCAGACTTTTGAAACTTTATTACTGCTCTGATTGCTCTTAATGGTAATTTTTTAAAAATTGTTTATACACTTCTTATATCCATTACATGTGTAATGCTTGTTAATGACCACCTGTCTCTATTTACATGTGTGAACAACTTGGTAAACAGCAAAAACTGTGTCAAGAGAGTTTGTGAAGACAGTATTTTCTTTTTATGTGATTTCAAAAATGATTTGCTTGCATGTATTTAAATAGTCATTAGAAGTGGTAATAACTTTGCCAGCTGTGGGTTTCAGAGAAAATAGTATTCATCATTTTGGGGGATTAGAAAGATATGCAGTTACTCATATTATTTGGATGGAAGTTTTTTTATTTAATTTGTTTATTGTTTATTTTATGCATTTTTTTTTTCTTTTGAAGGGTGTTGCTTCAGAAGTATGCTACTATATAAGAATGTGATGCTCATTTATAAACACTAACAGCTCTGCTGGTTAACGCTTAGATATGCATGTGTTCAGGAAAATTATGCTTTTTTTTCTAAATTTAAATTAAATAATAACCAAACCTTTGACCTGACACAATCATCATTATTTTACTTTAGTGGGCCAACGATGAAGCTGGTTCTACATTCAAAAGCTGCTTGTATGTTCTTACTGTGTTGGGAACAAATAATAAGCGTGGACATTTGTGGTATTTGTTTAATATGGCCTAGGCATACCTTTAACACTTATCATGAGAACCACAATAAATTGAATTAGAAAATAGCCCTATTTTGTGAATAATAATAATAATAATAATAATAATAATAATAATAATAATAATAATAATAGTCTTATTTCACATGTAAGCACTGACATTCATTCATTCATTCATTCATTCATCTTTAGTAAACACTTTAGACACCTGTCCAAGTTTCACCATATATATTTAAAACAACTTTTAATGCACACATTTTCTTCTGACACAGCCAATGTCATCATATGAACTGATTAAAACAACGTCACTATTTTCAGTAGTCAAATGGTAAACCAATGGGATCCCTTGGTGGGCCGTTCTTGAACAGGAATTGTGGGAATCCTCAACAAAAATAGTTTTTGCATTAAATGGAGCAGAATGCAAAATCATCCCAAGTCATTATGAACATATGATATATGAAATTATTCCTTTTATCTCTGTAACACTTAGCCTACTAGATAATTTGTTTAGTTTTAAATTATTATTATTTTTTAAATGTCGTCAATATTTTTACTATATCTTAAAAAAAAAGCTTACCTTGAGACCAGGAAGTGATGTGGAAAATGGGGAATAAATGGGGGAAAAATCTTTCAAATGATCCTCTAATGCTGAGAAACCCATTAACATGCTTGTGTTTGGAGAAGAATCATGCCACTTTGTAGACCTATAGAGAAGAAGATCCGAGTAACATTTACGATTTTGGAGAGTCGGTTATGTATTATTATTTACAGTAGCTTACTTCTAGCACCCGATTCATCATAGAACCTAGGGGAAAACTAAATGAGAAAGGGACTCCATTCATTCATTTATTCATTCAGTAGGTATTTTATCATGACCAGGATAAAACGCTTACTGAAAGAAAGAAAGAAAGAAAGAAAGAAAGAAAGAAAGAAAGAAAGAAAAAAAGAAAGAAAGAAAGAAAGAAAGAAAGAAAGAAAGAAAGAAAGAAAGAAAGAAAGAAAGAATTAATAATATTAACTTACTCCTTGCTTATTTTCTGGCCTTTAAGTCTCTAGATTGTAGCCTACATTGCAGCTATTTAAAACATGTAAGAATTTCGATTCATTTGTACCAAGCAGTAATTTTTAATGAATTGGATGCGAGCCCTACTTTATTTTTTATACCTTATTGATTTTATTCGCAGCCTACTCTGCATTTAGGATAAATGTAAAAGTTCAGTTTTAAAGGCTGTTGTGTTAAGGTGAAGTATTTCCAAAGCATATTCATACATTAGTTCTACCCAAATGAGTGACCTTGGGCTTTTCGTTGTTGTTCCCCCGAGAGCACAAGGCTTATGACAATGACAAAATAATCGGTCTCGAGACATCGTCAATTATTCTAAGGCTAGAATTATTTAATTCGCGTTTGTGTATTTGGCTATGATTAACGGATGAGCACTTTGTTCGCCCTGGGCGATTAAAAAGCCCCATGACCGGGAAAAAAAAATCTGTGCAAAATAGTAGGCCTATTTGATTAGCTGAAATTATGGTGGAGGGATGGGCCACAATAGCCTAATCATTCTATTGCAAGGTTGCTGCGCTTTTATTCTGCTATCCTTTGGGATGACACAATGGCTGTTTCAAATATACAAGAGACCACATGAAATATTACGGCGTCTTTAAATGTTTGAAAGCTAAAGCATGTTAGGCACTTCATACAACGTCTCAATTAACGTTTTATTCGGTCCTACAGTCTAGGTTTACTTTGTAGACTGGGGGTGCACTTCAGAAGAATCTGTTATTTATCAAGGCATTAGCCCAGTTTCATTTCGATTGCACTTCGTCTTGGTGGACTGTCGATATTCCTGAAACAGAACCATAATCATGTCCCGTGTTGAAGACAATCAATGTAAATAAAATATCAAATTTTCCTTATAAACAAATAAATTATTGTCCGTAGGATTTATCTATTCTCATATTGTATCCAACTATAATAGTTTTGAACTCCTTTTCCCCTCCTTTTCTTCTTCTTCATCCTCCTTCTCCTCCTCCTCCTTCTTCTCCCTCTTCATATTATTATTATTATTATTATTATTATTATAATTATTATTGTTGTTGTTGTTATAATAATATTTATAATAATGTTTATTATTATTATTATTATTGTTGTTGTTGTTGTTGTTGTTATTACTATTATTGATATTAAGAATAAGAACAAGAATAAGAATAAACATATTAACAATAACAACAACAATAAAAATAGTATTAGTAGGTTAATGTTGTTGTTGTTGTGCCTATATAATATGTAAATATTTATTTGCACAAACTGTCATTAATATAACCCTAGGAATGATCATGAATTTGCTCATTATTCCGGTACAGTCTGTGGTTCCACTTCCGGAGCTGCAGCTCATTCATCATGCAGAAAGGGCCCGGGGGTTTTCTTCAGCTGAACTCTGTGGATCTGCGAACACGGTATCAGGGGCTTTCCGTTAGAATGAACTTTCTACTGTAGCCAGCCGTGAAATAATCTGACCCGACACTTCAAACCATCTGCGCTATCTATCCGCCGTCTTCCTTACCGTCTCATCTCGGCCACAAAGCGAACTGTGGCTGACACTAAACTGCGGTTGTCCACCCGTTTTACGGCATTCTTCTACGACGAGCTGGACCTGACATGATTTTCTCATTATGTATCGTTCTATCATCTAACAGAACCGCTACACCATTCTGCACACGCCTCTGCACAGTATGAACTATGACTACGGGATTTGGATACTCTTATTTATTTCCCTAACAATCTAAACCAAAACCAAATCAATCTAAATGCAGATCTGCTGAAGTTAATTGCCAGCAGTGTATGTTCTGGTGTAGCTATTAGATGTTCTAGGTGAGCAGATTATGTCTGGTATAAATGATAAGTAGATACCAGGCTGTGAATGAATCACAGATAGCATCACACACTGTACTTCACTCTGTACACTGTGTGCTTTAAATCTCACTGACCAATGAGTTTTGCGCTTGACTGTCGACCTTCTCTGCTGTCCCCTTTTGTTTGATACATAATTGAGTGAACCATAATTTGTCCACTACATCCTCCATGTGACGTCATTCCAGTTAATGTATGACCGCTGCTTGCACGGTTCACAAACCAGAAAGATGAACTGGTTTATTCTCCTCTGTCATTTTAATCTCACGGCGTCTCCCTTGTCGAAGCGTTCTGGACGTGGTTTCTACCCACGTTTCAGATGTGAACTGCAAAAGGACAGTCTTTCTGTCGTCTCACATGTGTATTGGGCCGCGTTATGAAAAAGACCGTGTGTGACAGCTGAGATCTGCTTCTGACAGACAGGCTGTTCTGTGGATTAAACTAGATTTATACCGAAGACACAATATTCTGTCCAGAAGCTATTGGATAAACATTTTAGAGTCTACACCAAAACACAACACAATGAAATGAAGAAATGTATACACAAAAATAAAGATGGAATGCACTGGGAGGTGCTGAAAGGTGCTGAGATCTATTTGCACCCCATTCCACGTGATTGGCACAGCTTGACAGTGATTGACAGGAATTCATGGCAACTACGCAATCAATCTGCCAGGTCCAATAGAAAATCAGACAAGGCGAGGGCGTCTTTTCCCCCTCCTCAAAAATATCGCCGTTCCTGCGCTATATTCTCGCTCACTCCAGCTCTCCATATCGCCTTCCGAGGCTGAGACAGTCGGCCAAGTGTGGCACCATCCATTTCTCCTGAGCATCATCTAACGGCTCGTCTCCTTTCTCCGCCATTGCTTGTCTGCCTGTCTGCATTTCGAGAGGGAGTGAGACGAAGACGCACCATAACGCGACACGAGTGTGCGCGAGCACGAAAGACGGAGCACCTCGAGGCGGGGAAAACGTGCAGTCTTCATGTTTCAGTTGCCAATGCTGAATTTCAGCCCCCAGCAGGTAGCGGGGGTGTGTGAGACTCTGGAGGAAAGCGGCGACATCGAGCGCCTCGGTCGGTTCCTGTGGTCGCTGCCTGTAGCGCCCGCCGCCTGCGAGGTACTAAACCGGAACGAGTCGGTGCTGCGAGCGCGCGCCATCGTGGCCTTCCACACCGGCAACTTCCGTGAGCTTTACCACATCCTGGAGAACCACAAATTCACCAAAGACTCTCATTCTAAACTGCAAGCGCTGTGGCTCGAGTCGCACTACCGGGAGGCGGAAAAGCTCCGGGGCCGCCCGCTCGGGCCGGTAGACAAATACAGGGTGCGGAAGAAGTTTCCACTGCCCAAAACTATTTGGGACGGAGAACAAAAGACGCACTGCTTCAAAGAAAGGACCAGACATTTGCTGCGGGAATGGTATCTACAGGACCCTTACCCGAACCCGAGCAAAAAGAGGGAGCTTGCACAAGCCACGGGACTTACTCCTACTCAAGTGGGCAACTGGTTTAAAAACCGAAGACAAAGGGACAGAGCAGCAGCCGCGAAGAACAGGTGTGTTCTTCAACTAATAAATAAGCACATGCCTCTTGTGCAGATATATTAGGCAATAAAATAGTTTTTAAGCTCATCCATGCAGGCTACACATTTGAGACGATTGCCTATTTCATTATTATTATTATTATTATTATTATTATTATTATTATTATTATTATTATTATTATTATTATTGTTGTTGTTATTATTATTATTATTGAAACTCTCGTATTTTAACATATTAAAAAATTGTCATATCGGCTATACCGATATACGGATATACGGACGCTGTTGTCATAAACTAAAGACATAGCCTACTTTATGCTATTTTATATAAAATACACATTATTTAATAACCTGATAGTATAAGTGATAGCATGAAAAAGTTTAATATTCTAATATTTAATCTAATGCACATTGGCCTATTTAAATTTTTTTTTAGAGACTCTCGTTTCTGTGTTATGAAAATTGAAAAGGCCGCAAGAGATGTAAATAGATGGCATATAGCTTATGCGCTAGCCAATCAAAAACATCAACGTCCAGTTATTATTTTATTACTGCCTATAGTTGTAGTCTGGTTATGTTTGTCACCATTACGACCATTAAATAGATATTAAATATTACTCTTACTGAGGTGCTACGCGGTTGTTTTGTTTTGCATTATGATTTCTTTGTTCCATATCGGTGCCGTTGCCGAATCTTTTGTTGCTTAATGCAGGCGGTAATGCATATAGGAATGCAATAGCGCTGATACACTGAGCTCTTCCGGGGCATCCTGCTCGTGCATGACGTTTTACTTTGTCTTACATCATTCTGCATCAGCTTGTCTTCATACAAACATGCTTGGCGCTAAACCTATTGACCCTTGGGGAATTGAGGCATATCTTGCAGGCTGCACTATTTATTTATTTATTTATTTATTTATTTATTTATTTATTTATTTATTTGTAATGTATTATTATTATTATTGTTATTATTATTATTATTATTATTATTATTATTATTATTATTTACCAAAAGAGTTATCCGCGCGTATTGGCACAAATCTAAACCTTTATTATTCCTCCGAAAAGGTTACAACAGCAGGTGCTGACTAACGGCTCGGTTACGGCTGAGGACGGCGCCGCGGATCGGCTCGGTAACGCGTCCAGCCCGGAAGCCGGCCTGTCAAGTCAAGCTGCTGCTTCCGCCATCTCCATCACGTCGAGTGACAGCGAATGTGACATCTAACGCCGCGGCACGAGCCTCCCCGCGGGAGCACGACGCAAAAATTAACACATTAACGAAGGAATTGGAGACAGACAATCATCAAGACAAACAAGCACATCGGTGCCTGCCTTAACGTATTAAAGGCTATGTTTTTGTTGTTATTGGATGGCTGTCAAAACAGCCAAAGATAAACGGAATGCTCTATCTTTAAAAAAAAAAAAAAATGTAGGCCTATTTATCTTTTTTTTTTTTTTTTTCTTTCCATAACCAAGTGTGAAATACACGAAGAGATTCGGGGGAATAGATAGACAGAGAGACAGAAAGAAAGATGAGATCCTCCTGTCAAATTACATAAATCGAAATCGGATACATCGGAGAAATATGAACAACGCAAAACGACAACCTTTTTGTTTGCTTTCAGAAGGACTTCATGTTGAGTCGACATTTTTTCTAAGATGTTTACGTATTAAAAGTCGTGGCTCTAATAGAAACGTTGATTTGCTTGCTTATTTCAAGTCCGGTCGTTTTTGGTGTAAATCGTTGGGCTTTTAGAGTGCGATAAATAGTGGACATATGTTTGAATTAATTAAGGACGTTAAGTTAATAAAATGTTTTATGATCAAAGACGTATTGTCATTAATACTTCAGATTATTATTATTATTATTATTATTATTAGTATTATTATTATTATTATTGCTGGTGCTTGCCACTCTTAAAATATGAAAGCAAGACAGTTATTTAGCCTTATGTGTTTTGTTTGTTTGTTTGTTTGTTTATTATTTTATTTTTTTTAAGGAAAGTAAGATTCGTTCGGTTAAAATGAAGGTCTTGCACTCGTGTGTAATCACCCAAATTAATTATCTTGTCTTTGTCAAACATTGTAAAGACTTGAATTTACTCTATTTTATGGAAACCGACCGTGTCATTTCTCTTGCCTTAATTATTTGCCTGGTATTTCAAACTAGGCAACACATACATAGTTCAATTAATGTGACTTAAACGCCTCATGATACGGGTTTCGTTAAACTCTTTATTAGTCAAAACGATTACAGTGCATGCTCAGATCTGTTCCGTGAATGCTATAAATCCGACTCTTTGTTTAGACGGGTAGATTAGTGGAACCATTGCCTCGGCGTTGTTGGTGTCCATGTTTAAATGGTGTGTGGTTCATGCACGGGCGTTAATGGATAAATGTGGGCCATAGTGGTGATACCTTACTGCGTGTCTGCTCGTGTTAACTGCAGCGTTGTTGGCGTTGCGCTTCCTAATTCTCTCTGACAGTAGAAGGTCAGCCAAAGGGCGCAGCGCCTCGGTTTCAAAACGAGAAGACTGAATACACATCACTAATAGAAATTCCATAAGCCTCACGCACAATTTGTAGGCTATGTCATTCTTGGGATATTCTTTTCATGTTTTGCTATTTTGTTAGAAGCAGATCGTTAATGCTTTCTTTCATGGATGCTCTTCTCTATATTCGAAACAATTCAGGTTACAACGTACGGATTCTTTTCTATAAAATGATTTCTTCTTTCTTTCTTTCTTTCTTTCTTTCTTTCTTTCTTTCTTTCTTTCTTTCTTTCTTTCTTTCTTTCTTTCTTTCTTTCTTTTTTTATTTTATATAAATTGTTGGTGTATAAGAAAGAAATAACATGTGATACCAGTATTTGGAAAGGAATAGAAAAGCATTGAAAAGCAAAGCAAAAAAAAAATCTCCATTGTTAAAACCGTATGTAGCCTACATCTGAGAAGGGTGAAACTACACTGTTTTCAAATGAACACTGGGATTTATTAAACACTGGTGACTAACACGCTACACTGTTACTCAGACCTAATTAATATGAGGTTTATATTACTAATGGATTCAATTACCAGATGTTAATGCACAGGAATATTTTTTTATCTAACATAATTTTTAGTATAGCTCACCATATTTACTCTGGCAGTTCACCCTAGTTACGCTAATTCGTTTAGTACTTCCAACAATTCTGAGCAACTCGTCCACAAAAGCAACTCTTTCGTTTGTGTAACGGCATCTAAAGACCTGCAGAAATCTAGAAAAGTTCACAGTTTACCACTATCCAACGTATTGGCTTGTAAAACATCGACTGGTCATATAACCTTGGTTCAGAGAATAAGCAATGTCGCGACAAACGTTCGTATTATCATCCCTTATTCTTCCTATGCTGAAGTTCAGGTTCAATTATGCGTGTGGTTTATTTCTCACTGACATAGGCCTAAGTCATAACACACAGCAAGAGCTTCTTTTATGTCCCTTTTGTTACTGGAATGGGTAGCAAGCTGTGGCAAACTAATTGTCACTGCGACATAAATGGAGGAACAGTCGAAGTAGGAGAACGAAGAGAGAAGCTCATTGAATTTGTGCAGGGACAAAAGCGGAGAGGTTAGCTGAAAAGAGTGTTTCTGGCAGTCAATAAGGCTGTCAAACTGTTCAGCGCTAATCAGCGGTAATGATGGCCTCTCAAGCCCAACGGGAACAAAAAGCTTTAAAAAGTTCTGGGACGGGATGAGAAGGAGGGGGGTGTAACACACACACACACAAAAATTTTTTTTTTTAAAAAAACAAAAACATTTTAGAAAAAAAAGTCTAGTCTACCTGGCTAACTCGAACTTGCTATAACTTAAACCAATCATAAAATATAATTTCTTAATGTTAAATATTAAATAATTTATGAATGTAGGCTATACCTTTTCCTGTATTAGTACAACAAGAACCGAAACACGCATTATTATTATTATTATTATTATTATTATTATTATTATTACTGCCAATGATAAGGATACGCATTATCCTCATTATCATAATTGGATTTTCGTCTGCAAAACTCAACCAGACTTCCCTTTGCCGTGTTTTTTTTTTTTTTTTTTTTTTTTTGTTCCTCTTCACAATAGGAACTCATTTTCCAGGTACTGTAATGGACTGCACAAATGGGGTCCGAAAATTAGCCTGCAGGTTATCACTGGAATGATGCTTCACTGTTGTTTACAGTATGCGGTTTCAGTTCAATAATATTCCTAAACAGCTTTAAGGAAATTCTTGTGTCCAGCTTTGTTCAAAACGCCACGAACGGACAAAATGCGTTCTCTGGGGTTGTACTATACGCACTCATGATATTCACATCAAATGTCGCTTCTTATCATTTAGATTATTCTTATTCTTATTCTACTATTATAATAATATTTTAACATTTGAGAAAATCCGTCTCGGTTATATGTATTTCTCGATTATTTTTTAGCCTCATTTGAAATCAAACACAAGCACATAATGACAAGTTGTCCAATTCCATTAGGATCTGGGATTAGGATGTGTTGGACATTTTTCTTTGGTCTGACGCAATGTGTAACATCCTGTTTGAGATGCTGTATTGTAATAATCACTATGAATCTTAAACTGGTCCCTTTTGTTTTTTTTTTTTTTTTTTTTTTTTTTTTTTTTTTTTTACTGTGAACCTGTCGTGGTCAGCTTCACTTTTGTTTTTATCTTTTATAATCTACTCTACCATTTCGATCCTCCAACAGGAACTGTTCGAACCGAATTTCTTTCCGTTATTGTCATTAATTAAATTAGGCTACTTCGTGAAAAAACAAGAAGTACTGTTAGGAATGTACACGTTACATGCTTTAATAAGAGTAAACCTCACCTATTTATGCTTATTTACTCGATGCATCTTCAAACTAATTCGGCTTATTACCTATTAAATTGATCATTTCATGAAGAATCTTACAATATTAATACAGGCACTTCTTTGTAAGGCATGAGTAGCGTTTTATTTTAGGGCCCATCTTGCCACTGCCACACCACTCACACATGAACATGATGACCCTGGAGTCCCCTTTTCACTGAATGTGTTCTATACCCTACCGCAAGGGCAAAACAAATTGCACTTATAGGTCGTTCTGTCACAGTTCAGTTAGCCTTAGGCCATACAGATAAACACTACACCTAACTATTCTGGCCCCTTATGAATAGTTGGTACTTCCCAATTGCAGACTGATCAGTTGTAGCATTGAAGATATTATGATAAGTCAAGTTTGCCAGCTTTCATATTGAACCAAACGCTTTCTATAGCTCTTAGATGGGTTCTGTATGACGAGTTTACATAAAGTCACTTCAACTTCAGCTGTAAAGCGTAACATTGAACTGATTATAAGGTCTTATTGTTTGGAAGCCATGGAAATCGTCTGCTGGTAATGTAATGCTTGAAAGAATGTTCTGTGAGTACTCCAGTAAAGGTGTTGAAGCACTTGTGGCAGGTTTAAAGTTTGGAAGCACGTGCCTACCAGTTTTAGGCGCCAGTCTACTTTGGTTTTGCATTCAGAAGCGAATGAAGTGCAATTCATTTAATTTGTTTTATTACTCTGCTTAAGCCTACAGCTTTGGTGCACATTTGCCAAACTACCTAACTGGTCCAGCTGGTTAGATAATTTATTCATTCAAAGAAACTTCAGTGCAATGCAGGTGGTTATGCCATGTTTTGATTTGATAAATAGTGAGAGGTAAGTCAGGAAATGCCAATGCAATGCAAGAGCTACAAGATTAGTCAAAATAGTCAAATTCAAAGCAATGATTAAGTCATTTGATTAGGCGAAGTTTGCGTAACGTAAAACGAGTGCAGAACGCATGGTTTTTATCCCCAACGTTAATGTCCCATTTAATACTGAGGTTTTTTTTTCCCCAGACAAACTCCCAAATGCTGACCAAATTGGCGCTCGCGGCAATGATCACTGATGCTTTAGCGCGAGTGACTCTGAGATGGTCAATTTGTCCGCCGTGTGTATCACCTACGTCACACAAGTGGTCACTTATAGGGCAGGAGAGTATACACTTGACCGAGCAACTAAGCATTGTTTAGATGAAATGGTTCCAAATTTGCACATCCAGTTTCCTTCAACATGCGTTATATCAACTTACTCTAGCTACCAGTTGTGTCTTCCCTCATGAAGGGGCTATGATGTCATATTTTGAAAAATGAAGTGTTTTGCTGCTCGCACTTACAAACAGCACTGACTATCATGTCTCGTTGTTTTGAAGATTGCAGTTCCGGGTGGGTTTCCAGATATATTCACTCCTCATCTAATTTCACTTCAACTTCTAAAATAATCTAACGACTTTTAAAAGAATGTACAAAGGAATTCTCACTTCTCGTGTGTTTTTTGAAGGCAAAAGTGAAAAGTTCTGTGATTTGTCTGTGCTTGATAGTCAGTGTGAACCATTATGGCAATAAATAGACTTAATTGTTTTGGAGTCTGAAGTTCAACGTGAGAACACCCAAACGTCTTCATCAGCAGCCAAGTGGGAAAGTACAACAACGTCCAGCCAACACGGATAATATTGACTTGCTTGTTTCTTCATTCTACAAACATGACTCAAGCATTTTGCCTGAAAACATAATTAATTCAAAGCATAATTTATTCATTCATTCTGTTAGCAATACTTACCTCAAAGTGCCTTTTTCAAATTAGATGGAGTGCATACCTTCCACAGAAGCAGATACTTCATTTTATATGAATTTTTGCTTAGTGAAACATTTTGCTGAGGTAGGGCCAGGGTGCCCATCCTCAAGTTCCACACTGCAGTTGGTGATTTATCCATATTCAAACGCACACCGAAAGCGACAGTGCAAACTACATTGTGCATGAGCAGCTCAATACTGGTGACCCATTGACACGAATTCTGATCGTTTTTCTACACTGATTGGATGCTAAACTCAACCAATTGATGTATACCACACACTCACAGGCTTTGGAGGTCTGAATAAAATGCTTTACTTGAGTATTATTGAAACTGGATATTTGAAAGCACATTTATTCAGTTTCAATAATACTCAAGTAAAGTAGTAATATAATAATAGTAATAGTAGTAAAAGCAAAAAGAATACTTAAGTATTGTAACGAAGTACAACTACACGAGTGGGGAGGTAAAGTAAATCTTATCACTTGGTGGGCCTCGAGGTTAATAGGTTCCTGTGAAATTAATCAAAGTTGATGGACAACGTCCCTGAAGTAGTCTTTCCATGTTGTAAAGTTCATGTCCACTGGCGCACGTTCAAAGAGAAATCTTGGCCCCTTTGATTAGAAAATTAGTGGGAGTGCTCATGCGGAGTGGATGCCTTAGGCTTTTTGGAGTAGCGCGCTCTCTGCTGGTGAAACCATGCTGGTAAGAAAATAAAAAAGAAAGAAAGAAAGAAAGAAAGAAGGAAAGAAAGAAAGAAAGAAAGAAAGAAAAACGTCTGCCAGCTGACAAAATACAGACTGAGTCGGGCAAGCTGGTGACCATCGACCATCCTTATTACTTGAATAAATTAGTCAATAAATAAATGGTAGAGATTTTCTAATTGCCTCAATGTTGTGTTATTGTCTTAGGAATACTTTATCTACAATGTAGCATCAGTAGCTGGTCAGACCAAGCTAGCTTTTTCAGCAGGGAACTCAACATCTAACAGCATGCCGCTCTGTTTCAGCACCATGGCCAGAGACACGTCAATGTTTTACTGACGTTTCTTTATTTACCGCCTTTAGAAACTCATTCTGTCACGAACATCCATAAACTGCATGAAAATATAACTTTATATTGCTAGCAAAGTCCTTACTGTTCTCTGAAGAGGGAGTGGTATCGGGTGCATAAAAATGCATGTATAGTTTTATAAGTGGGTTTAATATATGTCAATAAATGAAAGTGAATTCTGGTGTACTGGGGCACCAGATAAACTGGGATGCTCAAACTTAGCAGCATTTATGTTCTTGGCTGGTAAATGAAAGTCAAAGATTATTAAGCTAAGTTACTAAACCATAGCAGTGGAACTGCTTGATTTAAAACAAACAAACAAACAAACAAACAAACAAACAAACAAACAAACAAAACAAACAAAAGCCCTTAATTCCCGTGACATCACATAAAACGTTGTGGCAGCATCAAATAAGAAGGTGACCTCAAGAATATTCATGATGTTCCACATTACCAAACATGACCCAGGTAAATTAAACTACAATAAGTGGAGAGGGGGAAAGTGAAGGGATGTAACAGCTGCATAAATGGATGCATTTTGTTATCATGAATTAAATCATGATTTTATGAAGCATCTTAATTAACCGGGGAACAAATTAGACTGGGATATTTAGAATGCTACTTAGCCCTACTACTGAGTATGCAAAGGGTTTTATTTAGTGTACTGTGTTCAGATAATTGTATAAATTTTGTTGATATTTATTTATTGTTATTCCAGCATTGTGCTGCTACTGCAAAAAAATATATTATAAAATTTTACTTACCATTTAGTGGTATTTATTACTGAGATTTGTACTTAACCTTTTCATGCATCAATTTTAGTTTTTTTAGTATTGTGTATGAATTTAGAAAATGTTGGAAAATGTTGTAATCAAATGTAATTGGATGTTGTTAATGGAGGGACAGTGAGTTGCAGCTGTTTTGTGCATATACTGCTGCAGTTTTCTTGCATATTCATAAGATCAGTTAATCCTGTTACAAAATTGTTGGGGAAAATGTTTTTGCAGTTCTGGGTGACATTTTATATACTGCACACACACACACACACACACACACACACACACACACACACACACACACACACACACACACACACACACACACACACACACACACACACACTCACACACACACACACACACACACACACACACAGACAGTGCTCCAAATATCTGTATCTGTATTCAGATTTAAACTTAAAGTGTTTTTTTTTTCCAAATAGATAAATAGAAGTCCTATCACTATGCCCCTGGAAACACTCGAAAACACTCTAAAAGTCCAGAGGTATAAACGTCAGCACTTTTCACATCATGAATTCTGGCTCTGACAATTCCTCAACCTCTGCTACATCACTTGAGTTCATAATTAACTAGAGATGTGAGAGGGATTAAAAAAAAAAAAAAAATCCCACTCTCCCAATTACAATTTTTGTTTGTACCTCAATTTAAATCAATTGAATTTGATTTATATAGCACTTTTAACAATGCACATTGTCACAAATCAACTTTACAGAAATATATGAATTTCAATTTTGCATTGATAAATTTATCCCTAATGAGCAACAGAGTCAAGGAAGAACTCCCTGAGAAGACATGAGGAAAAAACCTTGAGAGGAACCAGAACGCATCCTCACCTGGGTGACACAAGATTATAAATCATTTTCCTATTGTTAGAAAATGCACTTGTGTAAACAGGAGCTTATGAGCTTATGAGCAACCTTGAATATGAGTATCAAAGTAATTTATGAATTCATTGTAGGTTTAATTTAAAGTCTATTATGTTGATGTTATCAACTGTTCATTACTGGAGGACTGAGTGCAAAACTGTTCTTAGCTACTGCAGTCCTAAAGCTATCCAAGGAAGAACATTCACAGCATTTGTACCTGCCTGCAATATTTTCTATTAAATTTTCGTTCTGTTTCTCTTTCACAAAAACAAGTTGCCTACTTTAAACCCCTGTGTGCTTGCCCAGGCAGTTCACTAAAGAGTGACTGAAAAATGTTGTACATTCATTGTAATGAACATGGTCTTTGTTTGTCCTGCTTCATATCTGACCTCTGCCTCTCATGTAAGTAAAAAATCCTCCTGCTAATTAGGCTCCTGCTAACGTTAGGCTTTCACATGATATTATTTAAATTCTTCAGGCAACAATTTGATATTTGATGATACCACTGACTGTGCTGTGCTGCAATACAATACTATACAATTAGAATTAGTAGCCTCCAATCAATATATGACCAACTTTGTTCAGAATCTGGGGCAAGCCTACAGTTAATTCATGTTTAAAATACATTATGTGTTCATTCCGATGAATGTATTTTCATTCAGTGGAATGTATTGTGTGTGTGTGTGTGTGTGTGTGTGTGTGTGTGTGTGTGTGTGTGTCATTGGAATGTATTGTGTGTATTGTGTGTGTGTGTGTGTGTGTGTGTGTGTGTGTGTGTGTGTGTGTGTGTGTGTGTGTGCCTCACACAAAAGAATAAATTTATTTAACAAAAGCCTGACTAAACAAGGTTTTTGATGTAGACTTAAAGACTGATTCTGAATCTGAGTCATGAATAGTAATTGGAAAGCCAGGGGAAAAATCATTTTGCTCTACTTTGTACATCATCCTAGATACAGAATATGTTGTGTAAGTTGTCTCTTCTCTTTGCAAGACAGTGATTTTCTTTACAGATTACAAAAGCAGAGGCAAACTATTGGTGACACATGTTCGACAGCACCACAAGGCCTCAGAAATGTGCAGGTCTCAATATGTGGTCTTTATTCTGACCTCTGTTCAGCTCTTTGATGAAAATATGATGGAGAAATTGAATTACACAGACTTTACATGTGCGATCAAATCTTGTAGAACATACATGAGCTATCTACTTGACACCAGATAGTGTTGAAATTGACACTAGTGGCATAAACAGTTTACTTTGTAGTGTTTTCAGGCTCCAGTACAATGGAAAGTAAACAGTTGTTATTAAGTTCTTGCTTCACAAAGTTCAAACTGAAGGTAAGGGGTAAGAAGTTGCACTTTTTTCACGCACTCTGAAAAACAGTTGCTCTTCAGTTTTTTTTCTCAAAATATCACGCTAACGCGTTTCCCTCATTGAATGTCTACATTTGATCACTATTTCCAGTTCTATTTGGTGTTGTCTTTCCAATAGAACACTAACCACTTGACCATTTTTGTGACTGAAGCTCCTGCCATTCAAACTGCTGTAATGAAACCTGCTCATTTAGGTCTAATTTCTTGCGATTTCCAAAACTAAGGTCAACTGGGCTTACACAGCTTTTTCTTTTTCTTCTTCTTCTTCTTCTTCTTTTTTTACTGTAGAGCAGTAGGATATTACTTTCTTAACTACTAGGATGTTATTTGCTAGGATGTTAATGCTGTGCCTGAAAGCATCTGCACTCAGTATGCCCCCCACTTCTCTCTCTCTCTCTCTCTCTCTCTCTCTCTCTCTCTCTCTCTCTCTCTCTATATATATATATATATATATATATATATATATATATATATATATATATATATATATATATATATATATATATATACACAGATATATATATATATATATATATATATATATATATATATATATATATATATATATATATATACACAGTACTGTGCAAACGTTTTTGGCACCCTGTTTTTTTAGTACAAACTTTATTATAGATTTTTATTTTATTATTATTTTTTTTATCTACATTATCGAGTCAGTATAAAATCATTTTAGATTTCCAAACATTAATTTTCCAGCACAAAACTAAAAGTTACAGAAAAATGTAAAGTCAGTAAAGAAACCAGCATATTAAGTGATGAGACACTTTTCAGACAAAAAAAACATAATGATGGCTGCTGGATTTTGCTGCAAAAATAAGAAGTAAGAGCGACAGTCACCAGAAGAATCGTGGCTAATTCTGCAAGATGCTCAATAAAACTTACAGCTCATTTCCTTATAAAAGTGCACTAATTCGACCTGAGACTCCTTTTTTTTTTTTTTTTTTTTTTTTTAAAGCAAAGGGTTGTCACAGCAAATACTGCCTTTGTTTCATTTATTACTGTTTACTGCTCTTTATAGTATTTTTTAAAATGGAGAAACATACATTGCCACCTCAACTCTGACCACATATCACATCTCTCAGACCTATCATCATATACCTACAATATAACGCTACAGTGTATTTGGAATGATAGAGCCCATTTATTGTGCACCAAGAAGAAGTATCAGTGTGCACTTGTTATTTAGTATCAACAAATCAAAAAAAAGTCTACTCTGTATACTCATACTGTTCTTACACATGAACGCAGTACATTTCTACTGCTTGTCAAAATGAAGTGTATTTTTATGCTCTTTCTCTGCCTGAGAGCTCCCCCTTGAGGTGAGTTATTCCCTAACATCCCCTTTTTGCTGTAGTCACATGTTTCCAAAATATACAAAAGAACATTGTCTAATCTAAATCAAAGGCCAGGGACTACCTTTTGACTCTTATGAATGGGGTTATTCAGCTCTTTTTCTTTTCCTGACAGCAGGTCAACTGCTTATCTAGCTGTTTTCCATAACTCCTGTGAGGTTTTTTTTTTTGTTTTTTGTTTTTTTGCTTCACAAGTCCAGCCTTTGTGGAGAATGGGAAATTCTCCTGGACCTGGTTACAACCTCCTTATGGTCGGGCTGAACAGGTATTGGAAAAGCCATATGATGGGGCCAATTCCCTCTTAAAATACCTTGTTCAGTCTCCACATTACAGGATTGAGGTGTGAACAACGGCAGCATCTGTTGTCCTGATCCATACTTTTTGTCCTTGGTAGACCTTTTACTCTGTGTCTTGTTTGTTGTTTCTACTTTAAGCTTCTTGTCTTTTTTTGGAGGCACGCAGACCTGGCCACTCAGTGTCTGAATTTGTACTGTTACTGCTGAATATTAATCTTTACCCCATCAAGAGTTCAGCAAGTGACAGTTACTGAGCCAGTGAGGTAGATCTGTAAGCCAAAGAGCAAACAAACATTCTGAGGATATTGATTTTTGCTTCCCCATTGCTCTTGGCGCACCAGGGGCCACTGGTGATATGATTAAAATAATAATGTCAAGGAAATGTTGCAAATTCCATTGATGCAAACAAGGAGCAGTTATCAGTAATTAGAGTTTCAGCAATCCCAAATCTGGCAACGTCTCTCTACCGTAGTTGCCGGTGGCAGCAGGGGGCATGGGTTAACAGTCTTTTGTGAATGTAGGGGGAGAAAGGAGTGGGTGACACCAGTGTGTAATTTCTGTGTTCGCTTTCTGTTGTAGAGTATGTGCTTAACAAAGCAAAAACAGAGCAAAGTAGATCAAAATTATTTCCCCTGACAATGTTCTGCTGAGATTGTGTTCACAAGTGCGGAAGACTTGTTATATTTCCGTTGTCAGTGTTGTTATCTAGAGTAATAGTCTACTACAATAATATAGTGGCTATTCCAAGATCTTCCTGGTAACAGGATCATCAGCAAGGGTTCAGTTCTCTTCTGTGAGAACTGACTGCAGATTTTCCACTTCTCCACCATATTTCTTGTCAGTCCAGGCCACCACATTGACTGCTGTGCCTGGTCAAAACACATGGTTATTCCCTGTTGGAGTTTCTCTAGCTTTTCTTGATTCATGGTTCCTGAAATCAGGATTCTTTCTCCTTTTAGTAGGATCCCATCTACTACATGAATATCAAATCATTCTGATCAGTATGGCAGAAGGTAATCTGGAATTGATCTCTGATGTACAGGCCAACCTTTTCCTGTATACCATGTTCTTAATTGTTTGCATGTCCAATCTATATTCTGAATCTGTTCCAACTTCGTTTTTGTTGTGCGCGTGCTCTCTCTCTCTCTCTCTCTCTCTCTCTCTCTCTCTCTCTCTCTCTCTCTCTCTCTCTCACTCTCTTTTTCTCTCCCCACTGAGGAGAGGATATTCCTTTACATCTACTACTTCTTTAGAATATGATGTAAGCATTTCCCTTCATATGTTAATATACAGCACCTTGAGGATTTCAGAATCTGATGGGGAATTTGTTTTAATAATGGCAATATAGCTTAGACAAGGTGAATAATGAAAAAGTGTCCCAGTATATCTGAATTTGACCTACTTTTGTATGCTTTTGCTTGAACATATACTTTAACATTCTAGAAAACATCCACCTTCCCTTTTAAATTAGACTAATGTTATTGAAATACTTTTAGCATCTGCACTTATTGTCTACTTGTCCACAATAGAATGTGACTTTGTTGCCACAGCACCAAATAGCGAAGGGGTCAGGTTACTTGTTTAATTACAAACCAGTTTACTTACTATGCGTCAGTAAGGTTTTCAGGCTGTTTCTTTTAGTTAAACATTTCTTCCTTGTTTACGCTATTAGTGAATCAAACTAGAAATGTACAGGAAAACACAAAATGTTTTTGTCATTATAAAAGAATTAGAAGGTAAGAGAGAGAAAAATGTGCTGTTATGCTCAATTATGTACAAATGAAGGCCACTGGATGCCCCTCAGTGCAGTCCCCTGATGGAATAATTGGTGTATAACCAAACTAGGCACTAGTGGGCAGACATACATAAATAGAATTGTTTGCAAATTCATTGTAATACAACTTATAACCAGCAGATGGAAGCGTAGTCATGATATTTTCAGGTACCTTGTTGCTCACAAGGACTGTCAATGTGGTTGGCTCTTTTAGCATATGAGCATATGGTTTCACCATCTCCTTGAAAATATGCAAATCATTTTTTGTATTTCTTAGACCCTTATATGTGCATGTGAACAGAGCTATGTGTATAGGCCTACCATATGAAACATATAATTTGGCTAGCACTATGCGCAAAGTCTATAGTTTATATGACCAGCCAATTTTTGTCAGTGGATGGACTACCTGTTCATGCCACATGTAAATTTATTTTAACCTGTCTGATTAATAATGGTAAGGTGATCCAGGAATTATAGACTGAAGACCTAGAACACATGGTGACGTGAATAGATAACATCTTGGATCTGGTAGTCCCTGTGCCCTCTGGCTGTGTGCCACCTGGTTCTTATGGCAGCACATGAATGATACAATGAGCAAAGACAGGGTTGACCTCATTACCTCATATGCCTGTGGTCCATCACTTTTTATCATATGGCTATGTCAGGTGCCTATCAAATTCCAATCATCATTTTAAGCTAGGATAAATGGTAACCGAGTGAAAACCTGCATAAACTCTATGAATCAATAAATAGTTATTAGTGATGTTGTACTGATTCTTAAAAGAAAAAAGAAGAAGAATGCACTTGTGAGCTCAGGCCCAGAGGACCTGAGTTAAACTGTGGTAAATGACAGAAGAATTGTTTCCTTGGTGAAAGACAACTCCCTTCAGAGCAGTTGGTCAGATCAAGAACATCATCTGGGAGGTGGGTGTATCTGTGTCAAAGTCAACACTCAAGAGAAGACTTCACCAGTGAATACAGAGTGTTTACCACAAGTAAACCATTGATAAGCCCCAAAAGACCAGATTAGAATTTGCCAAAAACATCTTCTAAAAAAAATCCATATGGTTCTGGAAAAAAAACCCTATGGACAGATGAGCCAAAGATCAACCTGTATCAGAGTGATGGGAAGAAAAGAGTATAGAGAAGGGAAGGAACTGCTCATAATCTAAAGCATACCACATCATGTTATGGCGTGTGCATATACGGCTGCCAATGGAACTGGTTAGCTTGTATTTACTGATGATGTGACTGCTGACAAAAGCAACAGAATGAATTCTGAAGTATATAGGGCTATATTATCTGCTCAGATTCAACCAAATGCTTCAGAAATCATTGAACAGTGCTTCACAGTGCAGATGGACAATGGCCCAATGTATACATTTGAAACCCAAGGCAAAGAAGGTTCAAGATTCAATGTTTATTGTCATTGTCAAGCACACCGACGTTGTAGTTGCATCTCCAAGGAATTGATATGTGCATAAACAAACATTACTTACAGTACATCCAGCCCTCCCCATATTCCCTCCCATTCACTCACATTGTAACATTTAACATAGTACACATAATGAATAACAAAAGACAAACACCATATTCATTATTTAATTTCAATTCCAATATTCTGTGGTAGACAGCTAAAATAAAAATAACTCTGTCATTGTCCAAATATTTATAGATCTAACTATAATATAATGAGCCTAACTTAAAAAAAAAAAAAAGTGCTAGGGACAAGAATGATAACAGGACAACAAAACAACCAAAAAACAAAAAAAAAACCCTACATTTTAACTAGCATTTACAGATGGACAGGAGCCACAGCCAATCAGGACTGAAAGAGCATGAATAAGTAAAAATGTGAGTACACTGTATGAGGACTGATGCAGTTTTGACTTTTGTTTTTGTTGTCTAATTTGGTGGGAAGCTAATTACTGATGGTAGTCAGCCGATTTATCCTCGTTGAGGTTTGTATTTGTAACTCAGATAAGACGTTATTGAGCTAGATCACTCCTGAGCTCCTCCTGTAAGTTGTCTAACAGGCCAACAGGAGTTGTTGGTAAGTTTCACCATATTTTTGTATTTTAGACACATTGGATGAGAATGGTTATATCAGACGAGAATGAATAATTGGAGCTCTCTGCTTGCCTGATCTGTATCATTTTAACCTGTGGTGTGGGTTTGCTTAGTCTGCTCACAGTATTTGCTTCATGCCAAACCTTTATGCTAGGCTGGAGAACAAAATACTCAGATTAGATTGTTCTTGTTGTTGTTCAAGAGGGAGAAAAAAGAGAGGCTGGTGAGGGGATTAGTAGGCTATTTATTGCTGCTACAAGGTAAGTCATGGCAGGAACCTTTTTCATGAATTTACGTAACATAAATGTGGCTATAAATTGAAATATTTTGAGTTCTTTAATCGATAAAAAACTCAAATAAAACAATTCAAGATGTGTGGTTAACTATATGTGTGTGTGTGTGTGTGTGTGTGTGTGTGTGTGTGTGTGTGTGTGTGTGTAGACATTTTATTCCAGATAGCACCCTGATAAACTAACCAGGCTAAACTAAAATATTTGGATCAGTTTCTGCAATGATCGAATGATTTTTCAGTGGACTCCTATTTTAAGATTACAATACACCAAATACTTTGTTCTACTGGCAGGTCATTTTGCTCATTTTAAGCATTTGCATTATTTACAGAAAGCTGCAACATTATCTGCAACTTTCCAGCTTGTATTCAGTAAAAATGTCTAGAAAAAGGTTTAATAATCTTAATAATCTTTATTAAAATAAACCCTGAATCTAGTATATTATTGTAAGTGCTAGATACTGTAAATATAACTATATTCTTGATGTTTATTTACTAAAATAGAACTTGTTTCAGTGTGCAGAGTGCGCACTGAACAACTGTGTTGTTCAGTAAATAGAAGAGTTGTATTTTTCACTACTGTGCCATGTTTCGCTGTTTTTTGTCATGTCACATGTTTTGCACTTGCCTTCTGTTGACACACCTTGTTCTCTTTGCTGTGCAAATAATCATAATGAATATCACTTTGCACACCCAATCAGATTCTGAGTAGTGTATGTACCGAAAGTCACTGAAAGAGTTAATTTTAGAGGAACTGTTCAGCATCCTGGTAGCATCACACTCATTAAGGCTATTGTTTCGATTTCATTTGGCCTTTTAACTTCATTCTACCTTCTGTGCAAGTTTCGCTTTTGTCCCCCGTCAGTGTTTCTTCTTCAAAATACCCTCAACAAGCTACCTGCAACTCAGGGTTACATAAGCAGATTCTATGGGACACATGAAACCACTTACCTGGGAAAAACAGGTCTACATACTAAGACTTTGGTTGTGCTAGTAAATGAGCATGCACATCTGAGAAAGCATACTGCCTTAAAGTCTACCAGAGGTCTTATAAATAACCCCAGTCTCTGGTTACTGCAGCTGTTACTGTGGATGATTCCTGCTTCTTGCACTGTGAGACAGCTTGGTAAAAACCCAACAAGGCTTGGTGAACTTTTAGCAGTCGAGACATTCATTCCAGGCCAGATGATAACGTACCATGTTTCTAAAAATGGAAACAAAGCATGTGCACCACTACGGCCTAAGGATCATATTCATATAAAACAACTTAAAATTAACAGGTAACGGGTGGATTTATAAATTCATTAGCTGGCCCCCTGAGCAAGTGGAAGTTCTCAGCATGTTGTGCAGTCCTATGTTTTGGTTCCTCAGAAACCTAATGGACTAAAAAGTGGTAGCTAACATTATTGAATAACACATGTTGAGCTAGTTCGCTAGTTAAGTGCATTAATACTGACTAAGGGGGAAAAAACTTAATTCCCAGGGATAGGACAAGTCTGTGTATTCATATCATTATTGTATATTGTGTTTGCCCTAGCCCACAACAAAAAAAAAACGTCAACAACTAGTTAGATTACATTTCTGTTAAATAATTGTGGTGGTCTTACATTGCAAAAATAAAAGATCCTTCAAGTCCAGCTTGATATGTCTGAATGCAAGGTGACTGATGGGTTATGTGACGGCTTTGCTCTGCACTTTATTTTTCACATACCTGCAGGTTCCTTATTCTGAAAACGAATGAATCCGCCTGTTAAAAATCATTCTACCTTTAAACTTATTGCTCCTCAGTTGATATGTTTAGTGCAGTCCTAGTGGGATAATGGGATTCGGTTAGTAATTTGTCTACCCTTGAGTATGCATATGCCATGTATATTTCACATCTATGCCAAGTGTTGTGCCCCAGGAAAGGTTTTGCCTTATGTGGATTCTTTCATACGTCTTCACATCTCAATCATTTCTCAAATCATGTTTAAATTGAGGCTTGTCTTGCAGTGTGACCTGGTTCATGGTCAAGGTGTTTTAAACCCCTGTGTGGCCTGGTAATTGAAGTGGAAGTTTGGCAGATGCAGGCTGAGCCACTGAATCTCTTGCCTGGTACCCATGATCCTCTTGTTGTCAGCGGAGCCCTGCTGGATCTCTAGAGGAGCAGCAGGTGCTAATGAGTCTAAAGCACTAAAGCAGGCCCTTGATCTGAATGTAGTGTACTGTCAGTAGCGCAAAGATATTTTCCCTATCTCCTGAAATCCCACAGGAAGAGCTTCCATAAGGACAACTGCTGCTGATTCAATTAACATGAAAGAGCACATGAAATCTAGCTGCCTATGATTAACATGCTATGCAATGAAGTACTAACAGGCAAGGGAAGTGATCATTTGTTTCCCAAAGGTGCCTGCATTTGTTACAACTTTGAAAATGCAAAAGACTTCAAAGGCATTTTAAGCTCATCCTGTGAGTTTGTCCTGCCACTCATGCAGTCTCTCCCTCACTTTAGCCAGATGTGCTTCAATGGAGCATGAGCGGTGGTGTCAAGCCCTGAGTGACTATACCACACAACAAAGCAGGGAGAAGACGGCAGGTGTGTGTGTGTGTGTGTGTGTGTGTGTGTGTGTGTGTGTGTGTGTGTGTGTGTGTGTGTGTGTGTGTGTGTGTGTGTGTGTGTGCGTTGATAGATCTGGATCTATATGTTGACTTTGTTTTAGTTCTGCTTTTGTATTTACTTACAGTCTCTATGCTCATCAAGAAAGATTTCATATTTTGGAGAGGGTGTATGCTTTATTTCTTATGTTCTTAGTATTTCTTTTTACCCCATCACTCCTTCCTCCATCATTTGTAGGGTAAAAATGCTTGCTGGCTTGTGAGCAGCTTTTGTTTCAGCGTAGGTGTGGGGGTGGGGGGCCGGGATGGAGGGTTGTTGGCTCAGCGGGATCGTGTTTCAAACTTTCATTTCCTGAAATGTTTGAGGGAACATCCAGGGTTTTATCAGTGCCCATTACACTGAAATGGAGGGAGGGAGAGGCAGGACTCAAGTTACCTGGCCTGTCACTCAGCTATCAATGGACAAACAGTATTCTCATTGCTAAGACCTGAAAGCTCGTGTACACTTCCAACCATTCACATACTTTTTTTTCCAAAACACATAATGTTCACATGATGAATAACTATATCCACATCACATTCCAAAAATACTTAGGCTGTAGTTACAGTTGTGTAAAGGTGAAGATCATCTCATCAAGTCTTTTGAACAAAATTATATCTGCATTATTTTTCATGCATTATATCTCGAGCACAGAGACTGTACAATGCTTACCGGTTTGGCTCCTTCCACAATGCTCATATTCATTTGGTTTAATCATGCATGTCTTCAGCTCTGGTTTCTACAGGATTTGCTGTCACTGTACACCTAGAAGATCAGGAGATTCAGGAGATGTGAAAACGAACAGTTTACAGTTTCAGTATCGTATAATTGATCATTTTTATGAATTATTATTATTGTACTTGTTGTTGTTGTTGTTGTTGTTATTATTGTTGTTATTATTAGTCCATAGCAGGGCACCAATGATGCACACATTCAAACAATTTAACAGTAACCCAAGCTCAGGATCAAATCCAGGAACCTGGAGCTGTGAGGCGGCAATGCTACCCGCTGTGTCACTGTGCCACTTCATATAATAATAAAATAACAACAACAACAATAATAATAATAATAATAATAATAATAATAATAATAATAATAATAATATAAAAGCTTGGTCATTACAGGGTAGTGTAATAAATAAAACCTTGCCAATTTACAGCATGAAGTAGCAGCATATCACACAGTAAATGAAAGTACAGTATATACAATAACACAATGTTATTAAATTATATCATGTATTCATCAGCGTCATTAAAAAATATATATATTCATTGGTTAACCATTTATATTTATTTCCGTATATATAATTCTATATTTTTATTTATCTTTATTCATTACATATATTTATTTATTTATTATGTTTATTTATATTTAGTCATTTATTTATTTTCTATATATTCAGGTTAGTGCTTTAATTCAAAACAGTATTCAGCTCTATCCAATCATATGCAGTAGTTAAGCAGTTGAAACGTTTAGGACCTTGCTCAAGGCCAGAGTTGCGGCTCTCTATTTGCAGTGTTGGGACTGAAACTCATAACCTTCTGGTTACTAATACAGAATCTCAAGGTAGCAGTCATTTTTTTCAACTGTCTCTCTATCTACCAATATTGTAGAAATATTGAGAAAAAAACATAAAAACCTGTTCGGTCAAAATTCACTCAGGTCTGAGAACGGAATATAGTACACAATTTAGCAGATGGCACAACATAAGCTGCAATACCCACTAGTAGTACAATGGCTTTTGTTTATGGATTATGATTTCTCAATTGTTACTTTTACATTTGATGTAATTGCATTTCCTTAATGTGCAATATAAATTCAATTTCTATTCATAGGTAGGTAAGTAAGAAGAGCATTAGAATAGCTTATTATTGAGTAGAATAACTGAGTTTGGGTGTGTGTGTGTGTGTGTGTGTGTGTGTGTGTGTGTGTGTGTGTGTGTGTGTGTGTGTGCGCGTGCAGCTGTGTGCACTGTGTGTGTCACTCAATTGTAAGTTGCTCTGCGGTCATCACCCACACATACCTGCTGTGTGAACCCAGCAAGGGGCTGACGCCAGGCAGGGTGAGAGCAGGAGCAGAACCCTGCAATATCACCTTAAACCCTGCTGATGGAGAGCTCCCGGCCTGTGAGACAACTGCCTCCGCTCGTCTATCAGCCTGCCTGGACTTTGAAACCTGAGCCTCTGTGGCCGCCTCGCTGTAATCCGTTATCCAGCACTGCACCAATCGGCCATGACCAGAGAGGCTATGGTGAAGAGCGTGTGACCCTCCACTCCAGACCATTTCAGGCATGAAGCGAGGCCAAAACGATAGGGCAATGCATGCTGTTTTTCTGAAGCATCTCTAGGTGACATGCAGAAGACCAGCTACTGAAATCAGCCGTCATTGTACTAGCAAGAGAGAGTGTAGATAGAGCAGCAGGTGTGCAGCTGAGGCCAGTCTACTTGCTTTTTATGCATGGGCCTTTGTGTCATCTGTTTGTTTGGGTGCTTCTGTCTGTCTGGTTGTGTTTTTGTTTGTCCATGAATGATGTTCAATTAATCAACAAAGTACTAAACTAAATATCAATTTGTAGTGTGGCTATTTTCTTAAGTCACACTTTCCCAGCTATTACCTATTAGTGTAAGTATTAACATATTTTCAGTGAAGGCCTACAAAAGATATTGTTTTGTTATGGACAGAGTTGGTCTTGCGAAGTGATAAACTCATGGTGATGACAGCATCAGTCATTACACTTGTAAGCTGATATGATATGCTACATTGTTCCCACTCAGCTGCCTTGATTTCTTGTCAAGGGCATTTCAGGATAAATCTACTTAAATCAAAATTGGTAAGAACTTCAATTTGTAGAAAAATTCTCTTGATTTATAAGCGAATTTAAAAATACCCATATGATTGTTATATTTTCGGTCATTAGCACCAGTCATGGTCCTTAACGTAGCTCAGAACATGAACATAAGATATTAGTCCTTTGGGTTCGTAAAATCCATATAGTCAGTCTGGCATTTCAAATGTCTCCAAAAGGTCAAACCCCTTGATGCACTTCCATATGGAAAACTACTTTAACATACCTTTTTAAAATGCCTACCATATTCCCAGTACTCCAATAACTTATAATCAGCTGCTGAACAAAACAGTTAACAATTGTCATGGTACTATATCATCAGTAATCTAAAAGCCTTAATTACTGTATGCAAATCTAGAAATGTGTTAGTATTCATGCTGTTTAAGCTAAATTTTTATTTAGTATTATGTATTTTCTCACCTTAGACAATGCTTTTTTTTTTCTTTTTCTTTTTTAATTATACAGTACTTTCCATATAACTTACAGCCCTGCAGGGATTTAAGTTAACCTATCAGTTAGGCTGATACTCTTGGTTATTATTGTATTGTTTGTCTCAATATTAGTCATGGTTTATAATCCCCTGATGCCTCACTCAGTCAGAAATCGAGGTCAGACATTAATGGACAGTAAGCGATCAGGAGACAGAAGGTAAGGGTGTAGGTGGGGGAAGGGGATGGTATGAAGCCCACCTGTTGTATTTCTGCACTTTTCTCCCCCCACATTATGAGTGAAGAGAATGGGACTCACTTGTACACCCAACCTCGCCCCCACGGGACTGCTCACATTACAGCCGAACCCTTTTCTTCCCACAGAAGAAACTCCCTATATATCTTATTCACATCCAGCACAGACTGACGCTTTGTGTGCTCACCTTGATTTAGTGGTGCAGCAGAGAGTTGGCTCTGAGCGGCAGCAAGGAAAGAGAAACCTGAACCATCTTAAAAGCTACCTTGGCCAACCACCAACCTTTGGTACCAAGCCCACTGGCTTTCCGGGCAATAACTAAATAATGGTTCAGCTGAGAAAGTGCAAGAGTCAAAAAGCTAATTCTGAAAGTTCATCCATGGTTTAACATCAATAACAAGTAATAATTTAACCTTTACAATTTGATGATACTGTTTACAGGTCCATAAGTTTTACATATAGTGTCTGATTAAAGCGAAGTAATTTCTCACTGTTTTTATTTATTTATTTATTTATTTATATACTCATTCATTTTATAATTGTCTTTATATTGCTTTTGATGTGGTGCTGTTGATTATTGTGTGAAACATGTTTATTTAAAAATATTTTTAAATGCTTTAAAATGTTAATATTAGTCAATATTATTTCTGTTAGGTGATGTGCCTACTGCAAAATCAGCAGTACACAGCAAGTAGGTTGGATCAGAGTCCATTGTATCACATATTTTTAAAGCAACAATCAAACATTTGCAAAAAAACATTTAAAAAATAAAAAATCCCCTCGACGGTTTAAATGACTGAAAGAAAAACCACTCCAAATGAAAAATCCAGCTTACTCTGACCAGATACTAGCTGCCAAAACACAAGCTGAATTGGTTAAGTTTATCCAGCTGGTAAGTTATTTTCCATCCTCCATATTCGACTACAGTCACTTCTTACTGCCTTACTGTGGTGTTATTCTCTTGAAACAACTCATAAACCCGTTTCCATCTAGCTAGCAAAGTTAGTCTAGGCTACAAGTTCAACTCTGTTTTGGCAGCTGGTAGTCTGTCGGACCAAACTGGATTTTTGCAAGGATTTGGCACTATAGTCTGTTTAATGCTTTTCCAGCTGAATCTAAAACGAATAATATATTTACTGTCGAATAGGACGACTGTCATTACGACTGAAATGTCATTAGAAAAGTTGAAAAGTTTTAGAACTACTGTGAATATCTTCAATACAGTGTTCTTAAGATAATTTCACACGGGTTCTGAGCAGAAAGGAATGTAACAGGGTTTGTGTCTATGGCCAGCGCTGGCTCCCTAGCACTGCTCAGTACTGCTACAGCGCCTGGTTCTGATTAGCGACCGGAAATCCGCGGTGCTCTCAGCTCAAAACTGAGTGTGACATGCGCGCGTCGGGCTGGGTGGGAGGCCGCGGGGTACCAAAACTTTCAAGCAAACAAAGGAAAACAGAGGTCTGCACGTCTAACTATTAAACACAGTTTGTCCAGTGTTCTCCCCGAATATTTGTGGCTTTCTAAATCCGCCAACAATACTAAATACCATGTAGACCACTTTTGACATTAGTCTATTTATTAGCGTTTTTAAGTCTTGGCACTAAAATGGATGGATGCTACTGAGATGGGGGCAGTCATATCTGCCTCAAGGAATTGACGCCCAAGGTCAAAAGGTGCAAATCGTTGCTACTCAGCTGAAAATGTTCTGCATATTCCCTTGTTCACAGGACAGACGTATCAGTCAGGCTAGGACGCCATACCAGCATATAGCACTGCACAAAAAAATACAAATAAAGATTGTAACCAAAAGTCATAACTGAATTGTAATAAACTTGTGTATTAGATCTGCTAGTTCATTTGATATAGTCATTCATCTGTTTGACATAACCTACATAAACGCATACATACGGAAATTTGATGACGAAATATCTGACTGATAATATCAAATCAATATTTTTTGTAATAATTTCAATGTAAAAAAAAAAAAAAGAAAAGAAAAAAGAAAGCATAAAGCCGAAACACAAAGTTATCAAGCAAGCCAAAATCAGCTTTACTTTATATATGTTTGCATTGTGCTTATTGTTTTGTCTTTTTTTTTATATATATATATATAAACTTGTGAATGAAGTCGCGTGAGTGCACTTAGGGCAGCTAGTGTCTTCTCTTTGGCCCTGAACCGCCAGAGCAAACAGTGAGAGAGCGCAAAGCAAACAGCAGCCAAAGAAACGGAACGAGGCGCTGCGAGCGGATAAGCAGCACGCGCCTCCCGGGGCTCAGGAAAAGTCAACAAGCCTCCCCTGTGTCTGGCCATGCACACTTTTAGAAAGACATCTTTTGTATAACTAACCACAGATCAACATCATCATCATCATTATCATCATCGTTATTATTATTATTATTATTATTATTATTATTATTATTGTTGTTGTTGTTGTTGTTGTTGTTATTCCTATTATTATTCCTATTATTGTTGTTATTGTTATTGTTATTATTATTATTGTTATTGTTATTATTATTATTATTATTATCATCGTATTTTTTTTTATAGTTGTTGTTGTTATCGTTGTTGTCGCTGTTGTTAGTTTTCATCACACATTTACTGGTATCATATTTTGTTGTTGTTTTGTTTTTGTTTTATTTTAATAAATCTTTTATTATTAATAACGTATTCAAATGAATTGTGATCTCAGGGTTTTGACCTGAAGTAGGATCTGGTTAAAAACATTCCAGTGGGGAAAGCGATCGCACGATCGCACGGATTTTGTCTGCATCACATAAAATAAAGTGAAATAACATAAAATAAATAATGTTATTAAGGAATTTTCATTTGTTAAAAATAATTACATGTGACTACTCTGAGTTTTTTTTTTATGAGGATCGGCTCATCTTACAGTCGCATTACGATCAACACCAATTTAAAAAAAAAAACGTAAATTGCTTCATATTTGTAACTGTGTCGTGTTTGTAACTGTTTCATGTTTGTATTTGAAGATGAATGGCTGTAAAACAGTCGCTGCAAAATCAGACAGTGGCAAAGGCGTAGTGAGAGTGATGAAGACTGGTTTTATTTACTGATTTTGGTTTTGTCCTCTGTCCAGTTTAACGACTTGGCAAATGTCAGTCCATGCGGCTATCAGCCTGCTACTGCGGTATAAACCTACTGTGAAACTTTACCAGGAAAAAAAACTCTACAGACTCTGGTGTTCACATTATACCGTTCGAGGTTTATATCTACAGTAAAGTGGCAGAATAGCTCGCTCTATTGATCCGTACAAAATAAAACAACAACAAAAAAAATAAATAGAATTGCAGTCTTGATGGCTTAAGAGCCCAGGTCCACCAGGCTGGAGGTCAGAGGTCCCAGTATGGAGTCGTGGAGCTGGTGCTGGTGCGGGTGGCTCTGCATGGCCAGGCCGCTCATGCTGTAGGAGGAGGCGGGGTGGTTCATGTTAGCCTGCAGCAGGAGAGCGGAGTTCTGCTCGGGACTCTGCGGAGGAGAGAATTCATCCTCTTCTGAGCTGGACATTAGCGACTTGCCGCCGTCCAACGGAGACAGCTGGTTCTGTTTGTTCGCTCCTGCGTTGCTGTTCTCGCTGTTCTCTCTGCCAAAGTTTGGGAGAAACACAAAGTACAAAATTGTTTAGGCTTCTTTATTTTTTTTATTTTATTTTTTTAGCATTATATAAGGATATTAGAGTTTCTGGCCATAACCATGATTACACTATTCAAATAAGCAGCTATGCTAGGATTTATTAAGGACTTTATTATAATTTAGATGTCCTACATTAGATGTTTTACATTATTTAGATGTCCTAGTGTCTCGATGGGGAAACGGATTTAAACCCATCCAATTTTATGTCAGGGATGGAAAATGTTTATTCAGTATTATTCAGGATGTAATCAGTCTAATTTCAGTTGAGATTGAGTATATATATATATATATAACTTTACATTTTCTTTTTTTTTTATCCACCCAGTTTCAACCATAACTTGGACCAGTTTATTCAGTGAATAACATGCTTTGTTCAAGGGTTCATTAATCCCCAGTTAAATAAACTGGAAATGTGGTGTTATGCATTAAAAATATTATTTCCAAAAAGATTTCTCTAGTTGAGAGAAAATGCCATTTAAAAATTTTGTTATTTTTTTTAAATCACAGTTTTAACTTGAGGAGAATCTGTGTTGCATGGTGTTTTGAAAATTTTTTGTATTGACCTAAGAAATTTATATCGAAAACTATCCAAAAAAAAACAACCTCGAGAAAAAAATCGCTAATAGTTAATAGTAAAAAAATATTTCAAATATTATTCAGGATATTTATATAATAATAATAATAATAATAATAATAATAATAATAATAATAATAATAATAATTTCAGTTGTCAGTGACGTAGGAAGGTGTCACAATGATGATGATGATGAGGATGATGATGATGGCTTTGAAAATATGTAAATGTCAGCTGGAAGCTGATAAGGGTTATTCTTATTCTCTACTGCAAATAAAATTGTTTGTTTATATGTTAGTTAGAACTACAAAACCCTGCACTTATTTATTAAGGACATTTAGTCATTTATGTCTCCGTGTTTGATATTTAATGTGTAATTGATACAGCACGTGATAGTGACCCAGCATACTTCCTGAAATATGTTAAAACAGCTATTTCTGCGGGTGATATTTGCCGCACACTGCAAATATACCAGAAATAAATGAACCCGTCTGGTTTTCAGTCGAGCACAAGAAATGTCAATTAAACCGTGCGCCAATTAATTCAGTAAATGTTAATTCAACACTGGTGCATTACTCTGGTCTACTTTTATGGTTGTGTATAAACAACCACATCTGCATTACTTTAACGTTGCATATATCTAAATGGGTTAATATATATATATATATATAAATATATATATATATATATATATATATATATATATTAAAGACGAATATAATAAGAACAAATCAGTAAGCTGGGACTGAATTAAACATTTTGTTTGTCATGGCATCATACATTAAGGAGTGTTGTTCTTGTTGACTTGCTAATTATGTTTCAGTGATCTGAAGGTTTTAAGACTAGATGTGGGACTATAGTTCAAAATGAGATTTTTCATTCTGTGATTTGCAGTTTACCTTTCTTTGGCCTCAGCGGCTCGATCCCTCTGTCTCCTGTTTTTAAACCAATTGCTCACTTGTGTGGTTGTGAGCCCTGTGGCTTCAGCCAGCTCTCTTTTTTCTCGTGGAGAGGGATATGGGTTGTGCGTGTACCACTCCCTCAGCACGCCGCGGCTCTTCTCTTTGAAACAGTAGCTGGTCTCCTCACCGTCCCATATGGTGCGCGGTAAAGGAAACTTCCTCCGTACTCGGTATTTACCCACAGCGCCCAGCGGCCGCCCCCTCAGCTTCTCGGCCTCGATGTAGTGGGCTTTCAGCCACAGCTGCTGCAGTTTGGGGTGGTTGTGCGGCGAAAACTGGTGGCTCTCCAGGATTTTGTACAGCTCCCTAAAGTTGCCACGGTGGAACGCCACTACAGCTTTAGCCTTGAGCACACTCTCATTCTTGTGGAGGTGGTCGCAGGCCGGCAGGGACCACAAAAAGCGGCCCAGTCGCTCGAGGTTTCCGCCCTGCTGTAGCACCTCGCACACGCAAGCGACCTGCTCCTGCGTGAAGCCGAACGAGGGCAACATGGACATGACGGACGGTGGGCGCGTTACTCCTGTCGGCCAAACCGCTCTGTTTTTGGACTGCAGAAAAGAGCGGAATAGGGTCTGAATCCGAATGCGATAGTGCTGATGCTAATAAAATGGTTTCGAAAAGGTCCTACAAAATGCCTTGGTAGGAGATGTCCGTGTCAACAAGCTCCTAAGTTTTGGTCGTTGGTTGGAGACGGTGTGCTGCCCGTCCAGTGGTGTCGCGCTAAAAGAGCGCAGCGCGCGCGCTGATTGGCTCTCCACGCGCCCTATCCGAACAGCTAAAGCAAGAGCTCTGCTGCCATTTCCTCCCTCGGGAACTCGGTGGTCTGAAACTAGATCTCCCGTCTCCAGTTTTACCTGAGGGAGTGGAGCACCTCGATACTAATCAATTACAGTGGGTCTCCGAAGGCTACGCTCACTTCCATCCCCACCTCAAGCCCACTTTGCCCATTTACCGATCTTACATTTAACTTAAACAACTTTAAAGCCGTTAAATTATTAATGAATTAACGAGCAACTGCATGCAGTGCAATGTGTGAATTGGAAGGGGATGGGGGTTAACTAGATTTTTAAGAAACTTTTCTCCAGTTTGAGCATGCAGCTATCCGAGACATATCCTAGACTGACCTAGACATCTTATGAAATAAAATCCCGCACATAGATCAGTAATGCAAAAAAAAAAAAAGGGGGGGGGGGTAGATCCTTTTGGGTTGCCAATTTACTGTATTTATGCACGTAATCGCCACACTATTTTCTTTCTTTTTTTTTTTTTTTGGCTTGCCAAGTGTTTATTGGGAAGATGCGTGAGGTCCCAGCGCGCACACTGCGGTGATTAGATACTTAGTGTCCCATTAAAAAACAATCAAGCTCTAGAGGTGGAGAGATAACACAGTGCTGCTAAGAGATAAGCCCTAAACCTAGGCGTACTGAAACCCCCACTTCAAAGCTTCCGACTCTTTATCCGAAATTAGACAAACCCAAGTTCAGTCTATGTATGTATATGTCTATATATATATATATATATATATATATATATATATATATATATATATATATATATATATACACACACACACACACACACACATATATGTATATGTATACAATTTTTACTATATATATATATATATATATATATATATATATATATATATATATATATATATATATATATATATATATATATATATATATATATATATATGCGCACAGTTTAAGCGCGTGAGCAGATTCCTCGGTTGAGTAATTTGTTTTCCTTTAACATTGTGCAAGTCTTTCCCCCTACCATCTCCCCCTGGCTTCTCTTTCCCCCCATCTTCTGTACAGTGAAACCGAAAACCACTGCATTAGTAAATGAGTTCTGTGTTCGTCCAGCTCTTTGCTACCCAGTCGCTGTTTTAAGGAATAGATCGCATTTCTTTATCTGCGCTGAAATCTGCAATATGACACCAGGGCGACGCGGAGCTCACGATCACTCACCCGGAATGGAGCACCTCTTTATAATTTAATTGGAGACGGAGCGTCCATTTTCAAGAAGACCACAGAGTCCACTCAGTGGGCCACGCACTCCTTATCCTACCCTCCTGCACTGATGTCTGGATTGTCCTATGAATTTAGCCCTGGGTCACTAAGATAAAGTAAGGACTTAATTAGGTTTAGAGGGCAATTCAGGCACCTGTGAAAACATTTTTTGCCCACTGTCTCTGGAGGGTCGGCGAGATGAGGAGTCTTGTAAAGATGGTCCCTCCATCTGTTCGGAAAAAAATCTTCATACGTAATATATAATATTTCATGTATTTCATTTTCTTTTTGAACACGTTTGAACAAAGACCTCCACACGAAGTGATAATAATCTGACCTAAATTTTAAAATGTTATTACAATAAATGCTGCTTACTTCGTATCTATTTAAACCATTTCTTTTATAGACCCACATTTTAAAGACAGATCTTTTATGCAAATGCTTAATGACTTCAAATGTTTGTAATAGTTTCTTTTAAGTATACGTTCTTTACCATACAAGAATCAGGGACTTGGAATTTCCTTAAACTTTACGACTTGTAGTCTTTTATTAGCTGGTACATAGACCTTTTTCATCTCTCAGGTCAGTGATGGACGGCTCTGCTTGTCCTTGTGTCTCCTCTACACTGAGACGCCCGTCTTAAAGCTGAAGCTGAAAGGCTCTGGTCGCTCTCAGACCCTGATCATTTCAAGATGTGCTCTTTTACAGCCTGAAGGCGAGGGGCTGGAGACCGCAACGCCGAAAAGCAACACACAGAGAGAGAGAGAGAGAGAGAGAGAGAGAGAGAAAGAGAGGGGGGGGGGGTGTACTACCGCATTTTTTAAATCCCAAAATAAATAGGGATTTACATAGGGAAGCACAAGACCTATAGTCTAAAAGACAGAACCCCATGCAAACGACATCGACAAGAAAACAAGAAATATATATATATATATATATATATATATATATATATATATATATATATATATATATATATATATATATATATAAATTTATTAGCTTGTAAGGCTAAATAATAATTTTTTAATTATTTGTGAATTATAATTAGAGATCATGGAGTTTAAGCGTCATGTTATTTCAATGATTAAAATTTGCAACGAGTTTATGGTGTATGAATATTAAGATATGTTTTAGGCTATATTTCGAATAGATTATTATCTTTTATACCAAAATCATATCTTTTTAAAAAATAGTTTATTTAAAAACCTCAACTGGTAGTCGAGCTATTCGCGACATCCTTCTAAATCCCAGTTTGGACCTTGAACAGTCATGAGTCCTGTCAGACCTGTCAGGAAAGCTTCAGTGAATGTGTTTTTGGCAGATGTATATTTTTATAGGCCTATTTTATAAACTTTCCTTTCTTGCATAATACTGCGTTGTAGCTTGATTATGAAAATTAATATAAAATAATAAAGCCTACTAAAAGTCTATTGTTTTGGTTAGGAAAGTTAGTAGTGTCATGACTGAAGGCTAGTCATTTATCATTTATATGTAATTCTTCTGTAATACTAGATGTATATATCCACCATACATATCACACCAGCAATTTGTTTAATTGCTAATTTCTTTAATTGCCTAATTCAGGGTTTCATTCTTGTCATTTTGTTCATATATATATATATATATATATATATATATATATATATATGTGTGTGTGTGTGTGTGTGTGTGTGTGTGTGTGTGTGTGTGTGTGTGTATATATATATATATATATATATATATATATATATATATATATATATATATATATATATATATATATATATATGTATGTATGTATGTATGTATGTAAAAAAAATCCAAAGTCCACTGGTCCAACCAATGCACAACAGTCTTGGATTAAGTTCAACAAATAATTCATAGTTAAACTTTATACAAGTGATCTAACCATAATGTTTATTTAATTTTTATTTCTTGTAGATCACTTCATTAATTATTTTGTGGAAACGAATGGGATTTGGAAACTTTCTTTAGAGTCCAATTTTCATCTAGTTTTGCTGCATGCAGCCTGAGTTATCTGTCTAGAAAATAGCCAGCAATAAATATATTCACAATACTTTTCAGACGTTTATGAATCTCCCCTACATCATTTATATGGGACTCAGATAAACCACAGTGACCTCTGTTGCCCTGGAGAAAATTTGTCTTGCTCTTGGCTGGCTTTCAACTCTTACTTTGGGCAAATATTGTGTTTCTGCTTCAGAAGTTTTCATCATGCATAAGAAGCCTGTAGTCTTGTCATGGCAATGTCTTACAGACGAAGCATATCTTTTTGAGTGTAACAGAGAATGTATCTGTGGGAGTCTTCCTCTTATCAATTACCTATCCATCTTTCTTAATGACAGTATTTTTCGTTGATTTACTCACAGGGATTTTCACAGGCAGATAGTTATTTACTCAAATTATCCAAAAGCAGCTCTCTTCTCCAGATTCATATGATCTAGCTCTGTTCATAACAATTATACACATTTACAACTTTCTATCACACACAATTACACTGAACATGTGCCTCATCATCTCTATGCTTCCCTGTTTGCTTGCTTGTGTGTATGTATGTGTGTGAAGTGGTGGGTCTGTGAATCATACAGACCCAGTTGGCCTCTGACCTCACATTAGCACAGTGTGTAGGGTTGGGGCGCTCAGGGCTCCAGCTCAGGTTACCCGCGCCTCACAGGCTACGGCAGCGCACTAAATGTCATGCTTTGAAATTGCATGCAAAAGTCAGGGGTCAGCTTCTTTAATAAGCCCACTTCTACAGGGTTCCCTCTTTTCTTTTTTTTCTCCCTTTTTTTTTTTTTTTTTTTTTTTACAGCCTGCTACAGCCAGCATTTATGCGCTTGTGCCAGATTTGAAAATGTACACAAGGACAAACAGAAAATGGTGGGGTTGGGTCCCTTGAACAATCTGAACACTAAAGATATGTTTGAATACTAAGATAATGGGCAGTATCTTGCTATCAAATTTCCATATACCATTATTTCTCCCTTACATCATACTTATTGTGAAATCTGAGATTGGATGGACTTGAAGGTTCACTTTGTTTTTGTGTACTGTACTTATGTCCTAGGGGATGATAAGCTCACAAAAGGTTTCACAAAAAGCCTTCCCATTCACTGCCCATGGAGACGCTGTGACGTCCATATCTGAACAATACAGCAAGGCAACAAGATACCCCACGTTACACACAGTGGCTGACACGCAGGCAGCCCAAGGGAAATGGGGGACACGAAACACACATGTCCGTTTGCCATGGCCATTGGTTCTTAGCTCAAAAAGCCCCAAACAAAAGTGCTTTCTTACCCTTCAATATTCCAGGAGGTGCCATTTGATACCTAGCAATCAGCTAATCTGCTGCCCTAGGCGACAGGGTCACCTTTGCACAGGTAACAATAGATTCTTTACCTGGGCATTTTTCCTCTTTGTGTGTGTGAACCAGTCCTACCTTGGTGCCATTCAATTAGCTTGGACTCACATGCCCTGGTGTCACAAGAAGGAAGCGTTCCCACGATACAGTAAAGACCTTCATGAAGTCCATTCCACCCTTATTTGAGCCTACAGTTGATAAACATTTTCATGCATCTTTAAAAATCAACATCTGACGAAACGACGAAATGTTCTATTGCATGCACTTACGTGCGGATGCACATGCAGAACAAACTGTCATCTTGCACAGGCTGTTAAAGTGTTCCTACAAGACAAGATTTTATCTTGTGCTTAACAAATGATAACTCAAGCTCGACAGAAGCCTGTTCCTGTTTGGTCATGTGCAGAAATCTCTGAAAAATCCAACTAGAACATGCAGCTTCTCCACATCCACTCTTCTTTTCGGATGGCACTTTAAAAATGGCCTGGCACATGCAGCTGCCAGGCACTGGCAAATGATCACAGAGGACACCCATAAGGAGAATTTGAGCTTATGAGAATATGATCTCCATTATGCTGCATATGCATACATTCATGCATTAGTAATGTCTGAGCATCATGGCCAGCTGTCCTAGAGGCCCAAGTCATAGCCTAATCTTGTTAAATGGAGAGTCTTGTATTTCTTTGCCGCTGACGTCACACTATTGGGTAAAACACAGAGCCAACTTACCTACTGCTTCCAATAATGTATGATTCATTCCAGGTGATGTCATTTTCTTCAGTTATCCAAATGTCAACCCAGGACTCCAGTGTGAAATACTGGTGTCAGTGACACATAAAATCCATTCACCATTCATTATGCATGTATAAATATAAAGATTTAATAGAGGTGAATGGTTTATAAAAATAAGTTGGTTCCATTTCTGAGTGCAGGACCGAACTTGTAACTCTCAGAATCACTTACAGCATGTGATTGCTAACGGTGTCTGTAACTCATACATTAAGGTTTATATTCTGCAGAATCATTTAATGAACTGTAGTGGTTGGGGGTTTTTTTATACAGTAAAGCAAAAACACAAAAATGGCCTACAACCAGTTTTTCTTACAACTGAAATCATTTACTACTGTAAGGATTTCATTTCTTTAAGGAAGGTACATGAGACCAGACGCTGAATGCCCAATAATACAATTTTTTCATATCAAGGACAAAAATTTCTCACCTGTGGTTAAGTCCGTGTTGAACTTAAATTGCTTAAAAAGCTAAACATAACAAAACGTTGTTCACATTGCTATTTCAAGCTTCAAAAAATTAAATACAAAAACCAAACGTCAACAAAAAAAATTAAACATCTGTGCTTTGATAAAAATTTGGAGAGTAAAATAAAGAATCAGTATGAAGCTGCAGTGATAGTGCAGAAACATTTGCAAGACTCACCAAACACATCTGCTATTTTATACTGTACTCTCACTCTCTCTCTCTCTGTCTCTCTCTCTCTCTTTCTCTCTCTCTCTCCCTCACTCCCTCTCTCAGTCCTCCATGTGGTATCACTCTCCATTTCTCTCTGAATGAAAATCTCCATTACTGCAAATAGGAGAGAAAAAGACAGTGCTGAGACATCTTGTCCAGGGTCAGTGCATCAACAAGTACATTCTGCAGCCATCTGAGTGCAAGTCAGGACATGTGAGGCTACTCTTATTTAGTGATACAAAGGCACTGTTCATGTGTTCCACCTATTTGCACACATCTTGCATACATTATCGTAAAAGCGAGAAAGTATAAAAAGACTGATGTGTGCTTAGGAGACCTTTATAGTTATGCTGCAGTGCAAGAAAATCAACCGCTAATGAAATACAGCTCTTCAGATGTTGTGATTACAGGGGTCAGAGGTCATTGCTGTCCTCGTCCATCTGAACAGTCTGCAGCTTGGCCAGCTCTTTTCCCTCCATGTCCAGATCACCACACACTCCAGGAGGGCCCTCACCAGTACCTGCAGGGGTCTCAAGATTGTCGGACAGGGGCAGCTGTGCTTCCTGTGCTCTGTAGTCTGAGGGCAGAGCTCCCCCATTTTCCTGGAGGCCGCGGGTGGTGTGAGTCAGACCGGAGTGACCCTCTGTACCAGAGAGCACCGAGGTGATAGCAGCTGTGGCTGCAGGAGCCAGGGGGCCTACACTGTTGGGTGAGTGGCTGAGGTTGGTGGAGAGAAAGAGGGATGCTGTGTAGCCCAAGTTGCCACTTTGGTCTAGGGGCACACTGGAGGGATATGTGTAGGCCACCCCAATGTCCAAAGGCTCCTGCTTGACGGCCTGGTTGAGTGTGTAGAGCAGGGGTTGCCCTGAGTGCTGGGGCGAGTTGCTGACCACCCCGTCCAGTGGGGCTGAGCCTGCTGGGGGCGACAAATAGAATAAGACAATGTTGTTAAGTGAGCCACCACGCCCTGTCTGACTAGGCTGACCACAGGTTAATCCCCCAGTACACACCTTGGCCTAAATCCTGATTTGCCCACTCTGATCTTTCTTTCCTGTTAATTCTACTGTGCTATTTTAGCAGATGGGAGAACCAGCATTTCTCACAGCTAATAACTAATGGCCTCTGAGTAAAAAAAAAAAAAAAAAAAAAAAATCAGAGAGGTGGAATGAAGGGGGAATGCATGCATAACAGTTCTCTAGATTGCATGATTATGTGTTTCTATATATCTTAGGTGCATCATTCATCTCTCTCTCTCTCTCTCTCTCTCTCTCTCTCTCTCGCTCTCTCTCTGTCTCTTCCTCCATTTCTACTCCTTTATGTCACACCACCATTTTTCCAAGTACTATTTTATGTGAAAATGAAACACCTTTTTCATTTTCTGTTTGCGGTTACATTCTCTGTGATTTCCTTGTAACTCTAGAATGTAGCTCTTGGCACATAACTCCCAGAGAGATAGACTACTGGCATTTGGCCAGGACATTTTCTTCCATTAGGCTTGCTGAATTGATAAATAATCACACAGCGCCAGCCACCCCTCTTACAATCTCAAACTCATTTACTACAGGAAGAACCACATTTTTTTTTTCCAATAAGTTTCTTGCTGCCAAAATGTGAAAGAATCCAAATATAAACCAATACCTATATGATTGTTTCCAATGCATGCATATGTTTATGTAATAGATTATATATATATATTAATACATATACAAATATTATATATGTATGTTTATTTTGTTAATAAACTCTGTCATTCATATACAAGTCTTTATGTCACAGACTAAAGCATTGTTAAATGGAAAAAGCAACTGAAACAGCTGCTTCATATGTTTTGCAGCACTGGACATCAAAACCAGTGTTTTATTGATTCATATTTTATTGGATTGCCTTAAAATTATGGGCTGAAGAAAAGAGGGTTTTTTGGCTAAACAATTTTAATATTGTCTTTTTTTAGTGGATCATTTAGTCTCAACCGTTTTCCTCCTAAATCAAAAGTTCAGCCAAGGGTGGGTTTGTTTTTATGTGGCTCGTAAACTGCATATTAAAGGATAAAAAAATGAGGGTTGTTCTGAGAGGGCAGCAGCACACAGTCAGCCTTGCTGTTATTGATGTGGCTATAAAATATTCATGGAAAGAACCATTAGCGTGTGGTTAGGGCCACGGAGAGGAGGTGGGGATAATGTCATTGAGGCCTGTTATTTGTTGCAATCCTGAAGTCATCGCAAACGTGACCTGACCCCCACCCCACTCCAGCTTTATTTTATTCACAATACACTGCTCCTATTTCTGATTCACAATCCTCTTTTACAAATCCCTGCACCACTGATCTCTGTATAGAACAAAGCATTGTGTCTGATGTTAGAACAATGAAGACCAGATAAAATTCTGTCGTGATATACTCCAAAGTAGTGATGCAATTAGCTTAGGTTTGGTGTGAAGTCTGTGCCAACTGTTGTGGAGACTCAGGGGAGAGAAGAAACAAAGAAGCTTAATGCCTGAATTGATCTTTTGTACATAAGCTTCCACTGTTGAATAGATGTGGTATATCATGGGGCCCAGCCCTACTCTTGAACTTCCAGTCCTACACACCAGTTCACCTACACACAGTAGGTGTGTAGGTTTAAAGTGATTTAAACAAACAAACAAAAAAATCTAAATAAACTCTACAAAGCAAACATAATTCTAAGCATAATAACCATAATTATATATTATATTATATAATATTATATATAATGATATCATCATATTGAGTTATACTCAAATCCTTATGTGTAGGTAGTCTGGAAAGTGATAACAGAATCAGGCATTTTTAAAAGTGGCTAAAAAATGTCCAGAGTATTTATTATATTTGTGCAGTATATGACATATCTGTGCAGTGATTAAAGATTGAAAACACTTTTCTCCTACCGTGAGAGGGTGCTGTAGAAGATGGCGGTAGCAGTAAAGGAGGAAGACCCAGGTTGTTCTCAACTCCAGGAAGGTTGACCATGCTGTAGTTGCTGAGATGAGGAGCTCCAGACGGAGAGGAGGAAGAGGACGTGGTAGTGGCAAAGGTCACGACTGAGGGCACTGCTCCATGTTCTGAATGTGACACCAGAGGCTGCATACCATCTAGTTTTCCAACTGTGGTTTCTGGAGCCCCCATTGAATAAGAGGCATAAGACACAGAGGAGCCACCCAGTAGCCTCTCTTGGCCATGGGACATCCTCTGAGGATCGAAGGTCAAGAAGTGACCACTTGTGGATCCAAGTCCATTCAGGAGATTGTTGCTGCCATGTGACTGAACATATGCTCCACCATTAAGATAGTGAGAGTTGGCGTTTGTCAGGTCGCCATTGAAACCCATTCCTGCAGCCAGTGGAGACATTTTGGCATCCCCGATCTGCTGGATGACAGTGGTGGTACCATCGGAGTATGCCACAGCAGGGCTAGTGCCAAGGGCAATGGAACCAGCAGAGCCACTAGAGAGAGGACGAGGAGAAAGCTCTTCCTGCCCCTTACTTGACTCATCCTCTGTGCTATGATTGCCATCTGATTCACTGCAAGACACAGGAGAGTTTTTTGAATGCAGCCTACTTTAAACATGAACTTTATTACATAGAGTAGCTTAATGGGTGTCTTTTAAGCAAAGTTGAGAGCCTGACATGTTTGATTAGTCCTGGAAAATGTTCAGTGACAGTGCAGTACAGATTCATGCATATAATTTTCACATTAAACAGGTACAGTGCATTCAAAAGAGTTGATTAGTTTATACTGTTGCTTTGGGGTTTTATTCACCATGGTATTTGCACAAATTCATATTTATTCTATTTCCATTACAGCTTTGTGCTTCCATTAAGGTTGCCACTTATTCATTCTAAAATGCAGGTAAATGATCCATCACAACTGGTTAAAAAGGGGACATGTTTTCCCTTTGAATCTCAAAGTGTAATATTTTGAGCATAATTTATATGAACACAATTAAAACTGAATTGCAAAAGACACCATACGCAAGATGAAACCTTACAGAACTGAAAAGCATTTTTGGGGGTGCGTTAACAGGCCTGTTCTCTTCTGATAGTGGCTTATATTCCCCTCAATAATTGATGTTCATACATCCCTCCTAATCATCTCTTTCTAAAATGCTATGCATCTTTCCTAACACATGGAAATCCCATGAGAGATTTTAGAATACAGCAATGATTATTCTTGAAAATGAGTTTGTTGTTATCAATTTAAATTAAAGCTCATTTATTTTTATGTTAAGAATAACACTGTTTTGCCAAGAAAATCTGGAAGAAGAAACATTTGGAACCTCTAAAAGTGACTTTTTGTCCTTGGGCCTGCAAACAAATGAAAAGCTGTGAGCATTTGGCAGCCTTGGAGTCTCCTTACTGACTCTGACAGCTGTGGCTACACTAAGTACCACCAACAAACTATCCAATTATCTTCAACTTAGAGTACATGGCAGACTAGGATAGGTTTTTTTCCAGTATATTTTAAAATATATACTTGCATATACAGCAAAATTCACAGTAGATGTTGGAGGATGATTTACAGAGTTCACCTAGACACAAATGAACTCTTAGAGAATTTAAATGAGCCCTGCAGATTTTGCTGTGTATATGGTTTATTCAGTGCGGAACACCTTCGTGTCTTCTCACCGCTGACGCGCACGGAAAAAGTCTGACCTCCCTTATTTACGAGACTACACTATGTACTATAAATGATAAAAGCAACCTAAGACATGGGCGTGGGTGGAGTGGGAAATTAGTTATTTTTGTTGTGAGCCTGAATCGCATGAGTGTCAGTATGTCACAGAAACCAGGTGCACACAGGGACTTGCATGTGTAGTTAGTTTACACACACGCACGTACGCACACACACACACACACCCACACACAAACACACACAGCGGACACAGCACCCACAGCAGGAGATAAAGGCCTAATGGGTAGATCTCCTCGAGTGATTACCAGCGACGAGAAGACAATGGGCTTAAAATCCACTAACAAACATACATGATGAGTATGTTAAAGTAATGACTATCCAAAAGTGCCACTTTTGCATCACAGGCAAGCAAACATTCAAAGGTCCCTACAAAATAATACTGCTCTGGCTGATCTAACATCAATGATAACATCATCACTTATGCCTTAATAGGATTTCATCGATTTCTGAATATTTTCCCGCGGGATTTTCTGTTTCTTTTCCCTTGAGCACCTCGCGCGCTCTGCCGTTCTTAAAAACGACCCCTCACTTGAACGGCCAAAGCTTCGTATTTCAAAACAACGTGAATGTGTGTCCATTCAGCAGGACCACTGCTGGGAAAATATGCGTATGCATCCCAGTGCATTCCTACTAAAACCAAAAGAAGATGTTTTAAAGTAAAACTCTGAATAATCACTGTCAGATACATCATCCTAGTGTGGATGCGAGTTCTACGCAATGAGAAGAAAGTTGCAGAATTGTTCTTTATGTACTTTAAAAGTGCTTCGTACCTTTTGGACTGCGCCTCTGATGGATTCCTGTCCCGCTGTCTCCTGTTTTTGAACCAGTTGCTGACCTGCGTCAAAGAAAGTCCAGTGATTTTGGCGAGGTTCCGCTTCTCCGCCGGGGACGGGTAACGGTTGCGCTTGTACATGTCCTTGAGCGCGTTCCTCGACCTCTCCTTGAAGCAGTACACGGTCTCTTCGCCGTCCCAGATGGTGCGCGGCAGCGGATACTTCCTGCGCAGTCGGTATTTGTCCACGGCGCCAAGCGGCCTACCGCGTGCCTTTTCCGCCTCAGTATAGCGCGCCTTGTACCACATGTCCTGCAGGGACGAGTGGTTGCACGGGCTGAAGTTGTGGTTCTCTAAGATGCAGTAGAGCTCCTGGTAGCGCGCCTGATGGAACGCGACTATGGCCTGCGCCTTAAGGATGCTCTCGTTGCCGCGCAGCAGTTCACTCTGTGGTAGCGACCATAAGAAGCGGGCAAGACGCTCCACATTGCCGCCCTGCAGCAGTGCCTCGCACACGCACGCTACTTGTTCCGGTGAGAACGCGAGAGAAGCCGGTGCGCATTCAACTGCCACCGCCGCCGAGCCAGAGTTCTCCATGGGCAACCCGGCCGGATCGAGCGCGGCCAGCTTGACACTCCCCCGAGTCTCCAGTGCCCTCGAGCTCTCCCTCTTGATATCATCGACGCCAATCACCTCACTCGAGGAAGAAGACATGTTTTTTTTTTTTTTCACGTGTCCTTAGTGGTGAGTCACTCCTCCGGGTTTCGTGGGCAGCAGTACATTCGGAAGATCGGGTTTCACCCCTCCATCCGAGCGCGATCAGGTGTCCGGTCGCCGCGCAGAGAGAATAAAGATCTTAGTTTCAGAGCTCGGGCGCGAGTTTAACTCTGCAGTCTGTATGGGAAAGGGGGTCCGAACAGTCGCACGCCCGCCGATTGGCCGCCTCGAGCTCCGCGGGGGAGGAGCGTGTGAGATCCAGAGACAAATGTTTGCGCTCGCAGAAGTAAGCGTGATGTACCGACTCAGTGACTACCTGCGTTAAGGTGATCACTGAGGTGGCACGCTTCTATACACACAAACTTGTTCATACAGAGAAGACATCCTTTGGAGGCTTGTATTCTCACTCAAACAGCTTAATTTAATTATTCATTTAACTCTCATTTAACCTAACATTTATTTACACAGCCTAGCTTATAAGAACCAATATATATATATATTTTTTTGTCTCTCTGGGTATTTGTTCAAAGTCTTTTTAGTTTGACTCTGTCGTGCTGTTTACTGGAAACTGAAGGGATGTAGAGGAGCCAGCAACCGCAACAGCTGACGGAGCCCCTAGAAGCCTCTAGCAAAAAAGCGAAGGACAGTTTGACACGACTGCCTCCTAAAATTAAACCTAGCAATGCTGCAAATACCTGGCATCAGCTTTGTACACTGAGAGCCATTCACATGCTTTTTGATATGGGGGTGGGGATGGTGGTGGCCACCAGTCTATATACCCTTAGGTATCTCCACTTAGGGAGTGAAGCAACTATCCAACTATTTCTAAACAATTAGTCACTGTCATAAGAGCATCCTGAGTGACAAGTACAGACATAACACAGTTATGGAATCAATCACTCACTGGAGCAACTATTTGGTATTTCAGCTATTCATTGTTCTACTGAAAGACCCTTAAAGCCTTTCAACAAAAAAAAAAAGCATAGAAAAATCATATTGTGTTGAGTAATGGCAGTGCATGGTTTGAGGTAAGTAATATTGCTGTTGAGGATTGTGAGATTTAAGAGTCTTTATCTGGTGTTTGAAAGTGCGTGTGTGAAATAGGGCTGGTGTTGAGTTGTGTATGCTATAGGCATTGAGAGCTCTTGCCAATTCAGCTCCCCTCTGTGCCCAGTGCTGTCCTGAGGATCAGGAGATGAGCCAAAACACATGTTATAAATTTGTCAAAATGAGTCAGTTCTATGGCGCAAGAGAGAGACACACACAGAGAGAGAAACAAGAATTCAGACAGACCTGCTTTGAAGCAGATTAAGAAATGTATCCTATCCAGACAGATTCTGAACATAACTGAAAAAGAGTCTTAACTTTTTTCATAAAGTCATATTTTCCTGTTTTTCTATGTATTATCCATTGACGATAGTCCTTCACTGTTATTGCTTGCAGTTGTTTTTTGTACAGGAGTTTTATGTGCCTGCATGTGGTCTTCACAGCTGTTGCCAAGTCATTCACATGTACATTCATGCTGGACAGTGATTTTTTTTTCTCTCTTCTTCTGCAACGTTAGTGTCTGTTTTATTGCCACTGGCATATCCACATGTCCAACACTACATCCATGAATGGGCTCTTTGTGGTCCGGCCAGCACAGAGCCACGACCGTCCCCAACCCCAGTGCAACCTTCACCCTTTTCTCCATATGTTCCTCATCCCATCTGAACCTGTGCCTGAGGGCTACTACTAAACACCTGCCCCTGTTCACCCACAACAAAGACCCTTCTTCACAAAGCATAGATGAGCCAACATGGATGATGACTGGTGGGCTTGTGAATGAGGCAGAAAAGCAACAGAAGTTTGTTAGTAAACACCCTGAGAAACCCATAGCTCAGCTCTTTCAATGTGACGGTGTGTGTCATGGTGTGTGTGAGTGTGTGTGTGTGTGTGTTGTTCTTTGCCAGTTTCCCCTATGTCTGGTTTGACCAGTCTTTGCCTGTTTTTTTTTTTTTTGGTTTTTTTTTTTTTTCCCTTTTTCTGTTTCTCATGTAGTGTCAGAATGTTATCTAAGCAATCAATGTGAAAAATGCCGTTGATTCAAATGTGATGCTGAGTTTTAGCTGGAATGTAAACAAAACAGCCAAGGTAATTTCTTTCTACTAACCAATGCAGTGTTCTTAAAGTTATAGCTATGGATACATTGCAATAACTATTTAGAAATTAACTGACAATATAAAATGTCTGCACTCATTGTCTTTTCTGAAAATGTTAAGAAAGACAGATGGCTCATTCTCTATCCAACCAATTGTGGGTTTTTTTTAGTTGTCATGAGGGCTAGTCTGTTAAGAATTGGACCGTTGTGTCTTCTGTTGACTATTAACAGGTTGTCCATACCATTTGCTTAATTATAAAATAGGACATGATAGCAGGCCTACAGCTTGAAATACTTGCAACAGGACCCCCCAGACACGTAATTCCTATCAGCTTAATACTATGACTTTAGATTCAGAGTCTGTAGAGTAACAATGTGTTTAATCTAGCTGTCACTTACTGCTCTCTCTCTCTCCCCCCCCCACCCCCACCCTCGCTCTCTCTCTCTCTCTCTCTCTCTCTCTCTCTCTCTCTCTTCTCTTCTTTCTCCTCTCTTTCTCTTCTCTCTCTCTCTCTCTCTCTCTCTCTCTCTCTCTCTCTCTCTCTCTCGCCCTCGTCATATGACAAGTGTGAATGGTTGTGTTACCTGGAAGAAAGAGCTTTTGTTCTCATTTTGCTTTCTAAGGTATCTGTCAAGCAACACCTCCCCTTTTGAAATTTGATTTTCTACTTTAAAAGCTACCTCAGTAGTCAATAAATTTGTCCTAAATTGCACACATTAATACATGCAAAAAATAATAATAATATTAACATCATAATCATTTATATTATATACCAATGTTGTTTGGCTATAGTTAATTAGATTCATAATTGTACAGTATGTTAGTTTATATTATATTAGCTATTAGCTAGTAAAATACACATATAGACCACATTCATTCAGGCCTACAATGTAAATCATTGTTCTGATAAAATCAAGCTAGAACATCTTAATTCTACACCCCTCCCTCTTGGTAGGTCACCTTTGGTTTGATGACAATGCTGTGTTTTGTAGTGCCAACAAACCTTCCATTCCCAGGCCCCTCAGTGCAGGGTGTGTCTTTACCCTGTGTACTGTCAACAACATGCACTCTCACAGTATAGCTTCATCACATCACGTCACATCACATCACTGATAGACTAACACTGTATTAAATCATCTATTTTATTTGAATCAATAAAATAAACCAAAGCAATATAAATACTCTCCCATAGGCTCCGGACCCACCGTGACCCTGACCAGGATTAGCATTTACTGACGATAAATAAATTAATAGAAATACTTTTTAAATTACAGCATTTTCTGATTTATAAACAACAATTTATATATAAAATGAATAATGCATGCAGTGAATGGTATTGTGAACTTATTCACACAGGGATGTTACATTGTTGTAACTTTGAAAAGTTAAGTACTGCAATTTTCTCTGGTCTTAAGATGAATATTTATTAAAGCATCCCTTCGAGAGAATAACAGTATTGAGATTCTTCCTGTAATATCTAACAAAACGCACCATATTCTCATCTATTTCAAGATAGTTTATATTCTTAGGTTTGTGTATATTGCATCCTCAATTCAGACCACAGTGTTTCAGTGAGATAGTCATTGCAAAATATTTACATTTACATTTACATTTATTCATTTAGCAGATGCTTTTATCCAAAGCGACTTACAAATGAGAAAATACAAGCAAAAACATTCATTTTGTGTCCCCTTAACCATTTCTGTTCTCATTTAGATCTCATCATCTTGTTGAAAGCTTTATCTATGGTCAAATCTTAACCTCCTGGCAGAGTCAACCAGGTTTTATCCTACTTAGTGATAATTTATGATGTCATCAGTCTTCAGAAGAGCTCCTAGGTCATGTGTTTATGCATTTCTTACTGTCAGACCTTCTATTCCAGACTTTGTTTTAAAATATGGCTGTGGTAGTGCTTAATGATACCTTTAACTGTTGACTAATTTTTTCCTATCAATTACCTGACAAGTGAAGGTCAATGACCATCTGTTTCATTTATGTTTAAAGCTGCTAAAATTTATGTTTAAAGCCCCTGGAGCTATGAATGACAAGAGACATATTCTGGGGAATGAGAGCAATTTTAAACAAATAAGCTTCATAAGAACTTAATTTTCGTTAAAAGAGAGCTAAGAAGTTTCTCCCAATATTTGACACAAGGTATGTATTATTTACAGTACTGTGTACAAACAGCATAACATCTGTTTATATTTTATGTGTAATACTAAACTTTAATAATGTCACTATAATAATAAGTAGTGCATAGCTGTTTGATGGAAAATGGAAATTAATGTGCTGTATCTTTTCCCATCATTGTTGTTCACCACCAAATAATTAAAATAGAGTCTGAATGGCCACTTGATTTGGACTTGATTTGGGGTTATACAATCATTTTCACCCATTCTCTTGAACTTCACAAATAATTTCAGAGTTGGATGTTCTACTTTAATATTTTCCTTTGTAATAAAATAACCTTTCTTTGTATGGTGTTATTATTTTACCCAAGGAATTTGGAGTACTGATTGGTTACAACAATAGCACTATACAAATATAATATATTTTACAAAAGGTTTCGCTTCTTATTTCAAGCATGCGCCTTCTCTGACGTTATAGAAAATGCAAATTGCATTAGATTGACATATTAAACACCATATTGCTATTGTTGTAAACTAAAGTAGGGTATAAATCCACAATCTATAATATACATATGGGGCAATGTCATGTAGATCATCTATTATTTGAGTGTAACATATTACTGTGTGTTACACTCAAGCAAACAAACAAACACACACACACACACACACACACACACACACACACACACATACTGTGGATAAAGAGCTCTTTGTGGTTCTTGTTGTCTCTTGTAATTACTTTCAAACAAGCCTCAGTCTTGCTCAGCGAGGGGTCTTTACTATGAGCCAAGAACTCTGACTTGTGCTGTGTTTGCAAGTCTAATGCTTTACTGACAGCCAAGCTTAAAAAGATAGATGGATGATGGAAAGATAGAGAGATGGATCACAGACAGACAAAGGGGAAGAGCTGTAGATCTTACATCAACACCTAACCCTCATTTGTCTTTTTTTTTTTTTTTTTTTACAGAGATCTCCCTCCTCACACAAGCTGACTAGAAGTAGCATATACAGAATTTAATGAAGTGCATACAGTAAGTTTTCCTTCAGCCTCTCTGAATGTGGGAACCCTTATCTTATTTTATCAAGGTGCGTGTGTGTGTGTGTGTGTGTGTGGATAGGGGCTGCTGCTGAGGCTTCAGTGCTGATAAGTTTGCACTGTCAGGTTTTTTTTGCTCTTACTGCTACAGTGAATCTCCTGCCCTAGTGAGCTCCACACCTGGTGATGGGCCAACTTCTTTCACAGATGTTTACTTTTCATTGTTCACACCATTTGCTTCATAGTGAGATTATATCTATACACCAGAAAATAAACTGCTTTGAAAACCCTCATACCAGAAGATATGGTGAGTAAAAATATCAATATCAAACCCATGATTTGAGAATCTGAAGATGTCTGGAGCTCGCAGGTGTTCGGGGAGAATTTCAGGTCACGTTAATTAAAAAGCGGGCACACGGTGGTGCAAACCGGCTACTCCGGTTTCCTCCCCCAGTCCAAAGACATGCATGGTAGGCTGATTGGCATGTCCAAAGTGTCCGTAGTGTATGAATGGGTGTGTGAATGTGTATATGATTGTGTGCCCTGTGATGGATTGGGACCCTGTCCAGGGTGTACCCCGCCTTGTGCCCGATGCTCCCTGGGATAGGTGCCAGGTTTCCCTGTGACCCTGAAAAAGATTAAAGCGGTATAGAAGACGGATGGATGGATTCATTAAAAAGCTGGCTACCTGATCCTTAGTAATGTATATAATGGCATATAATACACATGCATCAAATATGAAAAAGAAATGTCCACATCTCCACACCTACAGTGCATCCGGAAAGTATTCACTGCGCTTCACTTTTTCCACATTTTGTTATGTTACAGCCTTATTCCAAAATGGATTAAATTCATTATTTTCCTCAAAATTGTTTTTCCTCAAACAATACCCCATAATGACAACATGAAAGAAGTTTGTTTGAAACCTTTGCAAATTTATTAAAAATAAAAAACAAAAAAAGCACATGTACATAAGTATTCACAGCCTTTGCTCAATACTTTGTTGAAGCACCTTTGGCACCAATTACAGCCTCAAGTCTTTTTGAGTATGATGCTACAAGCTTGGCACACCTATTTTTGGGCAGTTTCTCTCATTTTTCTTTGCAAGACCTCTCAAGCTCCATCAGGTTGGATGGGGAGCGTCGGTGCACAGCCATTTTCAGATCTCTCCAGAGATGTTCAATCGGGTTAGAGTCTGGGCTCTGGCTGGGCCACTCAAGGACATTCACAGAGTTGTCCTGTAGCCACTCCTTTGTTATTTGGCTGTATGCTTAGGATTGTTGTCCTGTTGGAAGATGAACCATCGCCCCAGTCTGAGGTCCAGAGCGCTCTGGAGCAGGTTTTCAACAAGGATGTCTTTGTACATTGCTGCATTCATCTTTTCCTCGATCCTGACTAGTCTCCCAGTTCCTGCTGCTGAAAAACATCCCCACAGCATGATGCTGCCACCACCATGCTTCACTGTAGGGATGGTATTGGCCAGGTGATGAGTGGTGCCTGGTTTCCTCAAGACATGACGATTGCCATTCAGGGCAAAGAGTTCAATTTTAGTTCAATCTTTGGTCTGAGAATCCTTCAGGTGCCTTTTGGCAAACTCCAGGCGGGCTGTCATGTGCCTTTTACTGAGGAGTGGCTTCCATCTGGCCACTCTACCATTCAGGCCTGATTGATGGAGTTCTGCAGAGATGGTTGTTCTTCTGGAAGGTTCTCCTCTCTCCACAGAGACACACTGGAGCTCTGTCAGAGTGACCATCGGGTTTTTGGTCACCTCCCTGACTAAGGCCCTTCTCCCCCGATCGCTCAGTTTGGCCGGGCGGCCAGCTCTAGGAAGAGTCCTGCTGGTTCCAGACTTCTTCCATTTACGGATGATGGAGGCCACTGTGCTCATTGGGACCTTCAATGCTGCAGAAACGTTTCTGTACCCTTCCCCAGAACTGTGCCTTGATACAATCCTGTCTCGGAGGTCTACAGACAGTTCCTTGGACTTCATGGCTTGGTTTGTGCTCTGACATGCATTGTTAACTGTGGGACCTTATATAGACAGGTGTGTGCCTTTCCAAATCATGTCCAATCAACAGAATTTACCACAGATGGACTCCAATCAAGTTGTAGAAACATCTCAAGGATGATGAGTAGAAACAGGATGCACCTGAGCTCAATTTTGAGTGTCATGGCAAAGGCTGTGAATACTTATGTACATGTGCCTTTTTGTTTTTTATTTTTAATAAATTTGCGAAGATTTAAAACAAACTTCTTTCATGTTGTCATTATGGGGTATTGTTTGTAGAATTTTGAGGGAAATAATGAATTTAATCCATTTTGGAATAAGGCTGTAACATAACAAAATGTGGGCAAAGTGAAGCGCAGTGAATACTTTCCGGATGCACTGTATGTATCAAGCTCTTCTCTCTTTTTCACTCTGTCCATCACTTTTACCTTCCTCAGCTGCCCTACAACTCCAGACAGAGGAACGCTACCATTATTAACCGTTATCGTACTGCTTACGATTTATACATGTTGGTGTCTTTATAACAAAATTGGGCAGCAAATATTCCACCATGAACACATTGCATATGATCTTTATAATTAACACGTGATCCTCAGTGGCATCTAAGAATTATTTAGTAATTTTTATATATATATATATATATATATATATTTTTTTTATATAATTTATTTCATGGCCATGTTGGTCTATATTCATTGTGGCTAATGGTTTCCTATATCACAGACAATGCCATTCTACTACTTTCTGACAGAGGAGCCAGTGAAAATTTGTCTCTAACTAAAGAGCCTGCTGCAGCAGCACTTTAATCCTTTATTTGTCCAGGTCTCTCACCTACTCTTCTGTACACTCTTCTTAAACAGATCAGGTTCCAAAGCTTCAATTTTCACTCTAATGCCATCGTGCATATCTCATAGGTAGCTAACTAACTAAACAGTGTCTCTGATCTAACTGCATAATTTAACCACATTCAGGAACTTTGAGTCCAGCGATTTCTGTCTCCACTACTTCTACATTTGTATTAATGACATTGAACATCCCTGGTAAATGGAGAGAAAAGAAACTCTTGCTCTTTTGTTGTTGTTTTTTTGGAACTGTCAGCAAAATCTGACTTTTTTCCCCTCTGTTTGGGTTCTTTTTTTCATCTATAAAATAACCACTGACAACCATTAACTTCACACAGTAACACATAACAATTATTTCAATATAAACATATTCAATGTGTAGTTTCCCTGTAAGTTCTTTGGTCTTATCCTGGGTCAAGAACTTGCTTATTCATTTCACTGCAAAAAAAAAAAAAAAAAAAAGTATCTTAGCAAGTCAAAATATCTTGACTATAGTTAAATTTGGCAGCATGGTGGCTCAGTGACTAGCACATTTGCCTTGCACCTCTGGGGTTGGGGGTTTAAATTCCACCTCCGGCCTGTGTGTGGAGCCTGAATGTTCTGCCCGTGCTTTTGGGGGTTCAAACGTGTCAAACCCAGTCCAAACGTGCACTGGCATTTCCAAATTGTCCGTAGTGTGTGAATGGTTGTGTGAATGTGTGTGTGATTGTGCCCTGCAAGTATATATGAGGATATATATATATATATAGCAAATAAAAAGAAACGTCCTCTCACATTCAACTGCTTTTATTTCTAGCAAATTTCTTAACATGTGGTAACAACTGAGACATAAACTGAACAAGTTTCACAGACATTTGACAAACAGAAATGGAATAATGAGTCCCTGAACAGGGAAGGGGGGTGTGTGGGGGTGGTACGATATCAAAAGTAACAGTCAGTATCTGGTCTGGCTTTAAGTACTACAGTGCATCTCATCCTCATGAACTGCACCAGATTTGTCAGTTCTTGCTGTGAGATGTTACTCCACTCTTCCACCAAGGCATTTACAAGTTTTCGATCATGTCTGCGGGGACACATGGTTACATCTAATTTTCCACTACAAAAACGATCAGCTGTCCTTCCTGTCTCTCTGTAGCACTGTCTTAGGAAGTCAGTACAAAAGTCTCCTTAGTGTCTTAAGTTATTGTAACTGTGACCTTAATTGCCTACTGCCTGTAAACTGTCAGTGTCTTAAGGACTGTTCCACAGGTGCACGTGCAATAATTGTTTATGGTTCATTGAATAAGCATGAAAAACATCGTTTAAACCCTCTCCAATAAAGATCTGTAAAGCTTATTTGGATTTTACAAAATTACCTGTATATATATATATATATATATATATATATATATATATATATATATATATATATATATATATATATATATATCCACAAAACATTCGTATAAACATTTTTTAAATTTAAGATTGATTTTTGTTCTTTTGGCAGATTTCAAATTGTAGGCATTTTATTTATTTATATATTTAAATAAAGAAGCAAAACTATGCCAGCAGAATTTATTTTTAAACATTTTATTTATAATAATCTTATAAGTTTATACAATTTATACAATGTTAAAATCACAGACTTGTCAGATAGAAGCTTATCATTTCAAATTTCCATTATATACAGTATTACACTGCAAATGTGAACTCATTCACACAAAGACACATGGATTCACACGAGATCCTGAGGAAATTTGGTTTCTCCATTGCTATCTCCCTCAGCATAAATATACTTTAATAGGAATCTGTCTTCCCAAGTAGAAATATTTACAGCTTTGTTAGATAAATATTATTTAACTATAGAGTAGAAATAATCATCACTGTATTTGTGCTTTTTATTTTATTAGCTATTGGCCATGCCCCTAACTTGTAGTAGCTACTCTCTTTTCCTCATGCAGGACATGATGGATAGGGAGCGTTCCTTACTGCTGATTCTGTCATCTCAGAGGCATGAGAAACTGGAGGGTTTTTTTCTGCTACACTTTTTATAAGACAGCTGTGGGGGCCTCACATGGGCCTCCACACACTAAATCACACTCTACTATATTACTTTTTCGAAAATGGAACTTGAACTTGAGATCAGTATTAGCTCTCTGGTGTATATATATATATGACATCTCTGTGAGCAATGCAGGGTCAGAACTAAAGGAACATTTCGAATGGTGAAATGGTCGAGGTTAAGGATTCCAGTTTCCTCTATGAAATCATTATGAAAATGTTTTTGTAATAAAGTAAAGCCAGCAGTAAATCACATTAATGCTGTGATTGGAATTTTACTTCGCCTTGGCATGTTGGTGGTTTGCCAGATTTCATCTAAGAGCTTCGTAAAACTGGCAATACAGATAAATACCTAGATAATTCCAGAAACTGTTTATGCCTAAATAGATAGGCAGGAGGGAGTGTTCTGCAGACTCATAGAAGAGACTTGTGTTAGTGAAGATCAGGAAGTCTCCCAGACAGATCAATATACTGTGAGTCATTAATATTTGTGGATGTGTTGGACTGGGAATTTGCCATGATGCATCTACACTTACAGAGTTATAGCCGTATGCACTTCTAGTCATAACTGACAGATGAGGTTGTGTGTGTGTGTGTCTGTGTGTGCGCGCGCGTTCGCTTGTGTGTGTTTTGGCAGAATGTAGTCTTATCACAAGGAAGAATAACTGTGGAAGGGGCAGGAGTTCATGCTGTAGTTATTCAAACGACGAAAAAAAATCAAGTGCTGACAAAAAGAAAGACAGATCGAGAAAAACAAAAGGTTTTTCTGGCACAGTCCACAGAAATGATTTAATCCTGTAGAGACAGAGTGCTCCGATCATTAACTGTCAATCTGGAAAATAATCTACACACTCATTCATTCAGACTTATCGCTTAATTGATGGTAGAAATAAAGCAATTTTTTTTATCGTTTATCCAACTTGCAGTAATCTCTCATTATAAAGGTGAAGCAGAAAAGCAGTGAGCGGTGTTTAGTGTGCTTGCCTCCCTAACTCCCACTACTGCCCCGATAACACAACATTGGGATGGAAGCTCTAAAGATCATAATAAATAAATAAAAAGATATTTATTTTGATCTTTATTAGTTTAGTAAATGCCCTCACATCTCTAACAGGAAGCTGTATCTCAGCTTTTCCTGTGAGTTCAGTCTTCAATGTTATTATGCACAGGATGCTGTGCATGTCTATTATCTAATTAAATATCCTTCCTTCAGGACCCAATACAGGACCTTAGTACACAGAATTACATAAGTGCAAATAATTTTGTGTCTGTGTGTGTGTGTGTGTGTGTATATATATATATATATATATATATATATATATATATATATATATATATATATATATATATATATATATATATATGCACACACACACACACACACACACACACACACACACATATATATATATATATATATATATATATATATATATATATATATATATATATATATATATATATATATATATATATATATGTACATCGGTATGTGAATCTGTGTCTTTGTTTATGTCTTTGACCAGCAGGAGCTTGCTCCATCACTCTTGTCCTGGAGGCATTGCCATCGCAATGGAAGTGATCATGTAAACACTGGATCAGGAGCATTTGCCAGGGGACTGTTTTCAGGTGGGGGAGGAGAGGGGAGAATGCAGGAAGGCAGGGGGGAGTGGGGGTTACCATTCCAAACTGGTCTGAGTTTATTTCAATCCAAGGTCAGAGGCATTTGGCACCATGTTGTGTTAGAATCTGTGGGGATGACAAAATATATACACAACAGTGAGTGGAATGTTTTTCAGATTATACGTGGTATATTATAGTATTGTATTTTTGACTTAATTTTTTCCAGTATACTGTTGCGTTGTTATTTATGCAATCGTTATGTCACCAGTTCTATAACAGTGCATAGTTTTCTTAGTTTATACTTTTCCTTTTCTTGAATTTGCACTGGCATTTTTCACTTATACTCTTGTCACACTTTTGCCCCAGTGTCCCTCCTGTACTCCCACAACATCACCTTCCCCCACTACACAAAATCTACTGCAGCTGGAAGCAGCCAGATCGAGTTTCCATCCAGGTCTGTAGAGGGGCAAGAGCTGCTGTTTCTCATTACAAATGCCTCAGGAGATGTGGTCACTTACCAACTGAAGGAGCAGTTAGGTCACCAGGTAGCTCGTTTACTCCAAATAACTTCTCCTAAGACTCAGAATACCAACTGTCAGTCAACTAGGCAGGCAGCATGTGTACAACCTTCATCATTCCTCTGTTGTCTTTATATAATATTTGTATATGTTCTCTACATTCAACCTTGGGTTTTTAAACATTTATACATTTCTTTATACATAAATCTTGTAAACCTAAAACCACATATGTAATGGATATATAATAATCCAATCATACAAGGAATATATGATAATATTTATATAACAAGTAAAAGATTGTGGTGGATTAAACGTTCTAGTAAACTGCAAGACACTGGGGGCATCATTTTGTGTTATCAATTTAAATCATACCAATCTCACCAAAATTGGGCAGTTAAAGACTAGCAGGAGATGCACCAGAACACCAGGAGATGCTTTAGCAATTTTCTACAATTCAAGTTTGGTGAACCTTTTCCCACTTTTCCTCCTGTAGATTCCTGTTCTGACATGAGTGAGACCTGATGGGGTCTTCTGCTGTTGTAGCCCATCCACCTGAAGGTTTGACGTGTTGTGCACTTGAGAAGTTTTTCTGCTCACCACAGTTGTAAAGAGTGGTTGCTTGAGTTACCACAATCTTCCTGTCACCTGAAACCGTTCTGACCATTTTACTCTTGATTCTCATCAGCAAGGTGAATGCATGCAGAACTGTCGCTCATTGGAGTTCTTTGTTTTTCACACAATTCTGTGTAAACTCTAGAGACCGTTATGTGTGAAAATCCCACGAGATCTGCAGTTTCTTAAATACTAAAACCAGCTCATCTGGCACCAACAACCATGCCATGGTTAAAATCACCGAGGTCAGATTTTTTCACATTCTGATGTTTGATGTGAACATTAACCAAAGATCTTGATCTGGATCTGCATGATTTTAAGCATTGTGTTGTTGCTACATACCACATGGCTGGTGTACAGGTGTTCCTGTTAAAGTGACCTACGAGTAATAACATATAAATTAGACCTATGTCTTTTAAAAGTGTGAACTTATTTATGAGAATGACCACACAGTAAAGTGGCCTTGGGGTATGCCGAGATCATGATGATATGAGGAACCAGGTCATTATTCAGTCAGGTAACTGCAATAAATCAGGTCAGTCCTTAGGCAGAATAGATGCTTCAACACCCAGACCTTGTATGTAGTGGTTCTTACACGTGTATTATTCAAAACATATTTTTTATCACTACATGGAACAACACCAGTGCAAATCCTTTGGTTAGGTCATCTCTCCAACCCTCTCTCACTGGTGAAATCAGATCTGTAGAATCTCAACAAATCCAGGTCCATCAGCACTGACGAGCAGTAGAGGAAATGACCCCAACAAAACTTCCTGTTGCTGACAGATAAATGAGCTTAACCTCTGTCACTAGCCTAAGCGCTGCGGAGCTCCTGTGTAATGTGCAACAAGGAAACCAGAAAATGCATACTTGCTGCTGATTGCATTCCATCCTAATTTCTGTGGATATACAGTTGCAATCAAAATTATTCAACCCCCATTGAAAATCAGGTTTATTGTCAAAATTTACAGACTGAACAAATCAAACAAAAAGCAACTGAAATAGTTCAACAACACAACAAGTGCTTCAAGGGGTTTCCCCAAATTCAACCGAAAACGCAACTTTTATTCAACCCCTTGAATAGACTCCCTCACAACAGCACAAATATGCAAAATGGGTGTTGTCTCAAGCACACGTGATGCAACTAATCAAGGGCTTCATTAGATGCAGCAGGTGTGCTTGAGCTGGAACACATGAAATACCTGAACTGGATAGGGGTTGAAAATAAATTTTTAAAAAAATAAAGGCAGGTTCTGAAAAACCCTCGAGTGACTGCAAAGGACCTGCAGCAAGACTTGGTGACAACAGACACTGAGGTTTCAGTGAGCACAGTAAGGCGCGTACTCAATGCAGAAGGTTTCCATGCCAGAACTCCTAGATGTACACCACTACTGACCCAAAAGCACAAGAAAGGTCGGCTCAAAATCATACAAATAAGCCACAGAAGTTTTGGGATTCTGTTCTGTGGAGCAATGAAACAAAACTGGAACTTTTCGGCATGATGGATGAGTGGTATGTCTGGAGGAAGAAGAATGAAGAAAGAGCACTCTGTCCACAGTCAAGCACGGTGGTGGCCCGGTGATGCTCTGTGGCTGCTTTGCATCCTCTGGCACTGGAAACCTGCAGCGCATGGAAGGCAAGATGGATTCATTGAAGTATCAGGAAATCCTAGGAGAAAACTTCATGCCGTCTCTGAGGAAGCAGAAGCTTGGGCGTCATTGGACCGTCCAACAGGACAGTGATCCAAAGCATACATCAAATTCCACCAAGGCTTGTTTGCAGAAGAAGTCCTGTAAGAATCTACAGGGCCATCACAGTCACCTGACTTGAAATCCATAGAAAATCTTTGGTGGGATTTGAAGAAGGTGGTTGCAGCACACAAACCCAAGAATATTACTGAACCGGACGCCATTGCTCATGAGGAATGGGCTAAGATTCCTCCGAAACACTGCCAGAAGCTATGCATCTCATTTGCAGCAGGTCATAACAGCAAAAGGGTGTTCTACTAAGTACTAAAGATGCTTGCCTTGAAGGGTTTGAATATATTTTTTTCATTTCCAAGTGAACTGTGAGAGTTAATTGGATATTGTTAATGTAATCTTAAGACAGTCAGTTTACATGCACTATTGTATAGGTTCATGTGTCTAGCTTGCCCTAATCAGACATTTCTGTAAATAAACTTCTTCTGGCATCCATGAAAGTGTGTAAAGTTTATGTGACCGTGCTGGCCCACACTTTAACACACACCCAGGCCTATAAGCAGAGCTGCATGTGGAATGTAGGAGATGTTTTCAGGGAGGGGGTAGCAGGGGAGAGGTGATTAGTGGGGGCAGCTGAGATCTGTCCCCCAGCTGTAATGACAGATTACCCAGCAGGTGTGGCACTCATCCCTCACACTGCAGCCAAAACCCAGCCCAACCCTGCCCAGCTAAAGCCCTAACCCCCCCCCCCCCCCCCCCCCCTTACCCCCTGTCACCTATACACCTCTGGCTTTCGGGCTCAGAGGCCTATGTGTTGGACTACACTAGCAGAAGTGTCAGTGTGAAATATGATGTGTACAGCTGGATTACACAGACCTGGCATTTAGTGAAAAAACATACATATAGTGTAGAGTAGTAAAGACGTTCTGTATGGGTTTTTTTTATAGTAAACAATGCAAAACTGCTGTAACTTATACTAGTTGTAACTATTCCCACAAGTAGTGAGCAGTCACACCAGTCCAGTCCACAGTGGTTACCTATTGCTTCACTGACAGCAGATGACAGCAGTTGTTGCTGTTGCTGCTGCTAATGGAGCAGTCTGTTGTAAAGTCAGACTTTATGACACTGGCTGCTCTCTATGTAGTATGGCTTTACCTAAATGAGCAAGTCATAGATGTTTTAGTCAGTTTTGGCCATTTGTAGGACTGGGCAAATGAGAATGAGCTGCCTGCTGTTTTTACTCCACACAGACACCTTGACTAATTACTCTGGGCAATCACAAAAGGACAGTCAGCAGGGAAAACTTCAGGCCTTTTCTCCCCCTCCTCCTTCACCAGCAGGTCTGCCCTCAGCCTTCGCTCGAGAGTGAGAGTGAGAGTGAGGGAAGACAAACTCCTCTATTTTATGTCTGCATGCATGTCTATAATTGTGTGTGTCTGTGTGTATGTGTGTGTCGAGACCCTCTCCCCTCATATACCCATTACAGGCCCTTCAGTCTGTCACACTTTCGTTTGATGGCTCTTTACAGCAGGGCAGGTCTGGCTGCAGGGGGGGACTTAGCCTTTGATTGCCTTGATGCAGAACACATGTGAGAAAGGACCTGTAGCTGCCCTGCTGAGAGCACCTCTCTCTCCCAAAGCTACAAACAAACTCTCTCTTCTTCTCTGACTCTCTCCTCACACTGTCTTTCACTTTTCAACACTCGTCTCTACAATAATTTACAACACCACCATGTCATTCTCTCGCCTTTTGCTCTAATATTATACTCTAATATTGCTTTTCATTTCCACTGGGTTGTATGAATTTCCTGCATTGTTCTCATTTTTTAGCATTGATCACATGAGACAGTAATGACATGCCCTGCTCTGGGATGCTCTACTATGGGTGAGTTCAGGCAGAATGGGATGGGACTGATCTTTATCTTTGTTAGGGCTCATTGAGCACAGCAATTCTCCAACACCGTGATGGTTAGTTGAGAATGCCACCACATGCAGGCTTCCAGGTAGATCTGAAGTACAAAAATGACAGTTTCTTCCATAAAAATCATTACATTCATATTGCTGTTCAGGTCCATACCAGTTATGTACCAAGTGTATGATGTATTCACTCTGTCAGTCTGTAGCGTTTCAAAACACCAGTATGTAAATTCCCACTCCTTTAGCGCTCTCTGTTGGTGGGCGTGAAGAATGCTCATTCCTTCAGCTTTCCAGCTGCCCTTTATTTACCCAATAACAAAGCGCTGTTTGAGGGCCAGATCGAGTTGCAGCTAATGCTTTAGCAAGGACCTGCTGCTGAAAGATGTTGCTATTTGAGGCAGCTTGGGTTTCAAGGTGGCTTACAAAGCAGGGCACCGCCTGTGTGAAGGAAATGGGACAGAGGGAGAGAAAGAGGAAGAAAAAAAAGGTGAAAAGTGGTGGTGAGAAAGGAAGGAGCCTGGTAGGGAAGGAGTGAGAGATCAGGGACATAAGGAGATAAAAGGAAAGGAGAGATGAAATTATTGTGAGTGTGGGAAGAGGAGGGGAAGGGGGGTGGTGTTGGTTTGACTGGGCACCATCAAATGAGAATCATCTCTTACATCCCTCAGCTTCCTTGGTTTATTCATTTAAATTAGTTTCAACTGCGGTCATATGATAATTGATATGGGTCATATGACAATATAGTTTAATTTCATGAGAATGAAAACATGCGAACACCAACCACATGCTTTACCCAAAGGCTAATTGTTGCAACTTTGTTGTACAAGTTAAGGTATGCAATTTGTTATAAATTTGCAACATGAGACCATGTCAGAAAATTGCATGGGCAGGCATAGCAGCTCCTCTGACTCTATGGTGACTAGAAAATTGGAATTTGTATTCTGTATTTCTTTCTTCTCTATTCCTGCATAAAAGTTTGCATAACCACCCACACATACACACATATATACATACATACACACATTCTCTCTCACTCACTCACTCACTCACTCTCTCTCTCTCTCTCTCTCTCTCTCTCTCTCTCTCTCTCTCTCTCTCTCTCGCTCTCTCTCTCTCTCTCTCTATCTCTCTCTCTCAGTTCTTCAGGGGCCCCTGCTGGTGTTTGGTTACATATAGCTCTCCATTTTCTGGAAGGAATGACCACATCGGTTGCCTAGGGGATCAAACCAGGAAGGACAGCCGCCAGAGCGGGGATGAAAATAGCCCTGGGCATTAATCAAGCAAATCAATACACTGCTGTTCTCTCCTAGACAGAATATCATGCATTGGATGCGCCCGCATAAAATGAAGCTACGTGCATCATGTGTGGGCATTGACACACATTTGTGGAATTCCCTTCACTCACCTCTATGGCGGCTATGAGGGGCTGAGAGTTGTTGTCATAAGGAAGAGGAAGTATTAGCATGATTTGGGATCAAGGGTTAGCTGTTCAGCTGTTATTGTGGTGTCTGGTTTTGGACCTGTAAACCCTCAGCTTAAGGTAAACCATGTGGGGTCCAGTATGGCAAATCCATGTCATACTGACAATCTAAAACGTTAATATTGATACAGAGAACTACTGTACATCGTCAAGGCATATGTTCATGTTTTTGTCATGTTCTCAGATCAAATGCTTGAGAAGTGGGCATTTATAAACAATACTGGAACGCTTCAGAAAAAAATCCAAGCGTTTACAGGCACATACATATACCAGGATGCATTGATCATCAATTTAAAAGTTAAATCATATAATAGATAAAATAAGTTTGCTTATCATTTTTCAGCTGACCTGAGGTGACAGTTGATATCTCATTTACCACCAAAATCTACAGGCAACCAGACATCATTCCCTTTACACAAGTGAATATTATAATACTCTGTATTCAAATGCTTTATATTTTGTATTAAGCTGTGACATGTTGCAGCATTCCTACATTTTAGAACTAGCTATTAAATTTTTTTTTTTAATTTCCCAAGCTACATTTTCAGGAAAATGTTTATGGTTTAGTTAGAAGTGTTTAACCTAGGTTTCCAGTATCCTGCAAAGGTGTTTGTTTGTCTGAATAGGAATAGTTTGTCCATGTTTACTTCCTAAACATTAGCTATTCTTCTCTCTTCAGGTTTTTGAACTATTCTCTGACATCCTCCTCAACTTATATATATATATATATATATATATATATATATATATATATATATATATATATATATATATATATATATATATGTGTGTGTGTGTGTGTGTGTGTGTGTGTGTGTGTGTATGTGTATAATTTTATTTTAAAGATGTATATGCAGTGAAATAATTTTAGATATGTTGATGCTATATTCATTTTAGATATTGTGTATGTGTGTTTGTGTGTATAACTTTTGTAAAGTTTTAATAAAATATCTAAAGAAACTAAATAGCCACTTTATTTGTTCTTAAAGATGTAAAGAGTAAAGATTCCCATGATGTGCTCACAATCAGCCTTAACTGGAGTTGCCCCCTCCCTTAAGCCAGTGCTAAGCCACCCACGCTTCTGTAGGGTACACACATGCTGCACGTCTGTCTGTCAGCACAACTCATTTTCCAGAAGGCCATAGTCACTCTCTTTTTTAATTTATTTCCAAAACTCATTGACCTATTCCGGTACTATAGTTTGCAAAGTGTTAACTATGCATTAAACATTATAAAACATACACCTTAAAACATCTCTTTATTAGATTATATATATTTAAACACAATCACTGTGTATACCAACTAGCTATAACAGATTGCATTCCATATGTAGGAAAGCTCATTGATCCTTTGCTTAGTTTTCAGCTTTGTCCAAAACAGAACTTTACATAACAGGTTTAGCCATGAGAACTTACAGGACACAATGAGCCAATGAGGTGAAGCTACAGAATGTCAGCTCAGATGAATACAAAAGGTGTGGTGAGAAAAGGGCAAGAAAAATCCATGTTTGGATATTATAATTCCTTAGAGGTTATAAATAAAGAGCAAAAAGGTCCTGTAATTCTGCAATCATCAGAAGTCATTCGCTGACTAAAAATAAATAAATAAATAAATAAAAATACCAAATCTTGTAAATTGTGGTGCAGAGAGGGCAGAATGGCCTATTGTTCTGGACAGGCAGAGAGCTTTACCAGTCCTTAACCCTTCTACCGAGCCCTTTTACTGCTGAACATTCATTTTCCCTTATGTATTTGTTCTGTAAATAGTGTAATACTGTGTAGTAAATATTGTGCAGTAATGACTGCGGTCTGCAGTATGGAAGAGCATAATCAGCAGATCTTAGATCCCACACTTTCCTTAGTGCAGGCCTCAGTCCTTCACTCCTCCCATGCCAGGCTTGCCCTGTGTAGGACATGCCAGGCAGAGCAGATGATGTGTCCTCTCCGGATCTGTCCAGTTAGAGGAGGATCAGTGAGCCAATCTTCTCTGACCAAGTAGGACAGCTGCAGAGCTGTCTGGACAGAGCGTCAGGCTCACAGCTGTCACTGTGTCCTCAGTAAAGATATTCTCCTCTATGCGTCTATGTAACCGACCTAACATGTTCAGAGTTTCCTATTTAAGACCCTCTCAGTTACTAAACATTCCTTTATTTTGTTGGTGGGCTGGTTATATTCAAATGCACATCTTTTGCCACTATCTGTATCTGTATCTGTTTAGTACTCCAAATATCTGCAGCTTCATTATTCAGATTTAAGAGGAAATTTGTTCTGTGAATTATGCAAAACTTTTTCAAAATCCCATTAATACAGCTATTTTTGTTTATATGTACCTGTGACATTTTTAAAAAATGTAGCATGTTTTTATTTCCCAAAATAAACTAGTAATGTAATTTCAACCACTACAATCGCGACCACATATTATTAAGAATGTTGTAGATGCATCTATCATTGTGTAATTATATATATATATATATATATATATATATATATATATCCTAACAGTGTGCCTCCGTATCTGTATTTGTATCTGTTTTGTACACATTATCACATTATTCCGAATAATGCATTTAATTACAACCTTAGTCCAAATTGAATGTTGCACATTGTCAACAGAGTTAGCAAATTCCCTGATTACAAGTGCATGAACATGCTAGCTGGATAATGGTCCCTTGCTGGGTTGGCTAAAATCAAGGCTGATTATTTGTCTAATACATACTTTAAAATAATGAGATTTAATGTTGAGAGAACATTTATCTCAAAGGTATAATTTACCTTGTTTCATCATCCATGAACTGAAGCCGTGTAACATTATAACCTGTGCTGCTCAGTGCATGTAAAATGATACAATGAATGAAATCCAGCAAGATGTGATGTTGATCCAAAAACATTTGGGAGTTAGAAGAAATAAGGCATAAATAATAAGATAGTAAGCTACATAGAACATGCAAATAATGTTATTAACCACTAACAAAGATACTGATGCAATGTTATTGTTCCAGATCTGTTCATTATGGTGTTATTCCTTTCCAGATTTAGATTTTGTTCTTTGAACCAGTTTGGAACCCTGCTCATGAAGCTAAAGAAACAGTTTGAGACTGACTTCAAAGGCATCGTACGTCACCATGCTGAAAAGCTATTGACATACACTACTGGTCACTAACCCTAAAATTCTGCTTGGTTAGATGGAAAAGTATCATTCAGGAAAATAGGACAAATGATATCTTCACCTTAGTAGACTGATTATGTTTCTACTAACCACTGTAATGACCACTGGACCACTTTAATTAGCTTTCAGAGTAAAGCTACTATATAAGGTATGCTATATTTATGTTTTCAGCTAAACATAAAGGGGTTTTTTTGTTTGTTTGTTTGTTTCACCCCAGCAACATGAACTTACATGGTTTAGTATGGTTTAAAATGAAGGAATTATTTTTTATTGTTTCAACAAAACTTTCCTACATATTATAAATATAGTGATGGTAGTGTTACTCATAATAATTCATGTCTCTTGCCTATATGATCATACTATATATGATTCTATAGATCATACAAAATACAGTGCCCTCCACTAATACTGGCACCCTTGGTAAATATGAGCAAAGAAGGCTGTGAAAAATTGTCTTTATTGTTTAAGCTTTTGATCGTTTGTTTAAAAATTCACAAAAATACTCTGCTCTCATAGATATCAAACAACTGTAAACACAACACAGGTTTATTAAAAAAATTGTTAAATATTGGCACAATTATTGGCACCCTTTTAGTCAATACTTTGAGCTACCTCCCTTTGCCAAGATAACATTATAGGAGTCTTCTCCTATAATGCCTTATGAGGTTGGAGAATACATGGCAAGGGATCTGAGAACATTCATCCATACAGAATGTCTCCAGATCCTTCACATTTCGAGATCCAGATTGGTGGACTCTCCTCTTCAGTTCACCCCACAGGTTTTCTATGGGTTTCAAGTCAGGGGACTGGGATGGCCATGGCAGGACCTTGATTTTGTGGCCAATAAACCATGTTTGTGTTGATTTTGATGTATAATTTGGATCATTGTCCTGCTGGAAGATCCAACCATGACCCATTTTAAGCTTTCTGGCAGAGGCAGTCAGGTTTTCATTTAATATTTGTTGATATTTGAGCCCATGATCCCATGTATCCTAACAAACTCTCCAGGTCCTCTGGCAGAAAAACAGCCCCAAAATATTAAAGCACCACCACCATATTTAACCGTGGGCATGAGGTACTTTTCCATATGGCTACCTCTCTGTGTGCCAAAACCACCTCTGGTGTTTATTACCAAAAAGCTCTATTTTGGTTTCATCTGACCATAGAACCCGATCCCATTTGAAGTTCCAGTAGTGTCTGGAAAACTGTAGACGCTTGAGTTTGTTTTTGGATGAGAGGAGAGGCTTTTTTCTTGAAACCCTTCCAAATAACTTGTGGTGATGTAAGTGATTTCGGATTGTAGTTTTGACCCCAAGACGCAACTAACATCTGCAATTCTCCAGCTGTGATCCTTGGAGATTTTTTGGCCACTCAAACCATCCTCTTCACAGTGTGTTGAGACGATATAGACACGTCCCATTGTCTTACCCATTATTATGTATGACTAAGGGAATGTGTTACATCATAGTTATACCCCTGTGAAACAGGAAGCCATGGTTGAACAATTTCCTGTTCCTAGTCACCCAGGTGTACTACTATAATTTTCTCATATGAATTCATGGGGGTGCCAATAATAATAATATAATAATATAATAATAATAATTATGGCACACATATATTTAACAAAGATATATCTTTTTATAAACATGTGTTTGTATTTGCAATTGTTTGACATCCATGAGAGCAGAGTATTTTTATGAATTTTTAACAAAAGATCAAAAGCTGAAACAATAAAGACAATTTTTCACAGCCTTCTTTGCTCATATTTACCAAGGGCACTGTATGTTAAATATGGATGCTATGGAATTGCTCTTTGTTTTCCTTGTGCTGGTACGCATATACCCCCCACCATGTAGAGAGGGCTGTGTGGCCTGGAGCACAGGGAGGAGGGAACCCCACTGAGTGGAATTCTCGAGCCTCACTTCCCTGCCCTAAGGGACCACATCATTAACTCAGGTAATCCTTAGTGCAACCTTAGTGAACCTATCCCAAATGTTCGAACAACAAACAATCCTCTACCCCTCTATTTACCACACATACCATCTGCCAAACAATTAGGCTGTGTTGAGTAAATACCACTTAACCCAGTCTAAAGTTGATGAGCTAATTGAGTGTAATTATAGTTCTGTTGTTATGAGAATGGGAGCTGGAGGGGAGGCATTTCCCTTAGTTAACAGAGTGCTGTTGCCAATGTTACCAGCGATTTTTTAAAAAGTGTAGACTATTTTACTGCAACATTCATGGCTGCATACCGGATAAATATTGTTAATTGCATCCACAAGTGCTGTGATGCAGCATGTTGATGAAGATAAAGGCTACAAATTTACTTCACGCTATACAAGAGAAGTGCTGAATCAGATTTATTATAATACACTGGATGTTTTATTTGGCTCTGAATGTATACAACAATACTTTAAAAAGTATAGCTCCTAAACCTCTGTTTTCTTTGCCCCAGGTCCACTTTGGGTGTGTTGCAAATGTCAGTCTTGTTATTCTAATATGATCCAAGCACAGCCCTGAAATCCAAACCAGGTTTAGGTTGCCTGTGTTGCACGGCACTCCAGCTGATAAAATCCAGAGGTAAGAGATAATGATAAGGACCCACCCGTTCTTGACTTACAGAGGCAGCTGTACAAGTTGGGTCAGGGAAGGACAGTCTGTTTGGAACTGTGGAGTGGAAGAGCTCACAGTTTCAGGCCCCAACATAAAATATGTTTTAAAAAGTTGTAAACAGTTAAAGTGCACCTATTATGGTTTTTCAAATATTACCTTTCATGTAGTGTGTTATAGAGCTGTTTGTGAATGTAAAAACATCTGCAAAGTTTCAAAAATCAAAGCGCACGACAAACGGAGTTATTGACTCCTAAAAGAAGGAACCGATTCTGAACAGCTGAAACGAGTCGTTAGTAATTCCAGACTTACTTCCTGTACTAACCTACGTAGGTTTTTAACAAAAAGCCCTGCCTCTGGTGTTCATCGGCTGCTCGTTGACAGACGGAGCTGAAACTCGTTATGGTAGTGGGCGTTTCCTTTTTGAAACATGCCGACTGTCACAACAGTGAGACTGGGACAGCTGACCAATCAGAGCAGAGTATGCTCTCTGAAAGGAGGAGTTTAGGAAGAATCCTTTAGAACAGATCGTTGAACTGGGGGAAAAAAGGTGATGCTGCAGTTTAAATCATGAGCACATTTAAGTGTTTTTTTGACCTTGCATGCATGTAAATCTATTGTATGAGACCGCTAAAACAAATTTAGGCACGTTTCAAAACCATAGGTGCGCTTTGAGGCTAGTTAAAATTATGGTTGTAGGATTAATACCTCACAGCTCCACAGTCTGGATTTTGATCCTGAGCTCAGTTTACTGTCTATGTGGAGTTTTACATGTGCTCCCTGTGTCTGTATGGTTTCCTCCGGCTACTCCAGTTTCCTCTCACCTCCCAAAAACAAGCTGATGTGAGACTGGTGTCTCATTTAGTGTGTATTCCTGCCACTGGCGCAGTGTTCACAGGCTCTATGAGCCTGCCAAATAAAGTAGTTACTAACGATGAATAAATGCTTAATTAGTGAGAGATGGGGTTTGAAGGCCCTGATATTATCATGCAGAAAAGAACTGAGACATGGAGTGAAGGCATGTTGATAAGGCCTCATGAATGGATGGAAAAGAGACTTCAGTTTTGAGAATGAACACATTTTTGTTTGTCTTGCTGATCTCTCTCTCTCTCTACTCTCTCTCTCTCTCTCTCTCTCTCTCTCTCTCTCTCTCTCTCTCAGTCAGCTGGAAGGGTAAAAAAAAGAAAAGAAGCCTTGAACCCAAGGCTTAGGCACATCCGGCTAAGGCCTGGAGCCTAATACTCCTGGCTTTCCTAGAGATTTCCTGAACTTGCTGGCCCACTCTTGCAATAATGGGCAAAATCACGTTTGGCTTAAATCCAGATTGTTTGTTTTGATTTGTTATGCTCGGCTGTGGTATTCCTTTCTTAAGAGGCAAGGTCACTGCTTACAGGAAAGTGAATTACTTTTGGAGCCAGCACTTTATTTATTTTAGCTCAAACTGATTACCACATTCCTAGACTCGCTTACAAATGTCCATTCACCTGGAGATTGTCGTCAAACCAAACCTTCTAACCATCTAAACCTTCTAAATTCTAGGAGAATTTCCATAAGCACGATTTCTCAGTTGTCCAGATGGCTTAGCAGAGATTTCCAACAGAATAACAGTCAGGAAGTTAGGAAATTTCTCAAGTTTAGTTTTTAAGTAGGTAATTTAAACAAAATCTGATTTTTTAAAAATACCATCTGTTCTGCAAATAAGTTTATCTTAACTTTAACAGAATGTATTAGTGGTTTTATCTCTGTTAGATGTTTGTGTCTGGGCAGAATGAGGTTGAGATTGGACTAAAAACTACTGGTCTTGTGGTTATAGTTATAGTAAAGCAATACCGATTGTGACTGTCATTTCTTGTACAGAATAAGTCGGTTTGATTTAGGATAGAGACTTATATTTATTTCAGATAAAGAATCGAGAAAACATGGTTTAGAGTGTGGCATGATGTCTGATTAAATCTGGATATATATAATATTATTCTTTCTCCCAGGAGCTTGGTTTTAATGAAAAGCACAGAATGGCTCACGTTCATGTCTGGTTGGATGTGAAATTTTTGGGGAGGGAAATTTCCTGCAGTAAATCTGTAAAATCTTTCCAAATCATCCACACCAGAGTTGCACTGAATCCTAATTAATATCAAACGATGTCAGAAACAGTCCTCCAGGCACTATCTATCATACTAAAGTCAAGCATGAGCTCAGGGCAGGATTAGCTTGAGGCTTTCAAGTCCATTTTAAGGATATGAAAACATTTATCTGAAGCTTGTGCATAATCAACATGGCATATACATTACATTGTTTCCAAAATGTCTTTTAGAGAGTCACTCTGGGAAAGGCTTATTGAGATGTTCCCGGGTTGAGAAATTGATGTCTTTGACTGATTTTCCCCCCTTCACTTCAAGAAGCTCTGTGCAGTGGCCAATGCATCATCCTCAGAGTGGTATGTTCACACAGATGGGTTGAATTAGGCACGACTAAGGCGAATGTTTCCCAGTCGTTGGCAGACGGCGTCATCTCAGCCCATGCATGGAAATCGTGAGTAACGATACAGAAACCAAACATAGCTCTCAGGAATGTCAGCGTGTAGAATTGTGTGTCGAATGCTTTACATTCTCATCGAATAATGGAACCCCTTCCTGCATGGTATATTTTACAGTAGTTTGGAATTTATCACTAATATTGAAGTCTTTTTATGTATGCTTAACCACTTTCCCCTCAGGACACTACCAACGCAATGTGAAATTTGCTGCTTGGATTTGTTGGTTTTGCTGTGACCATAATGTCAGCTATAGGGAACAAAACCAGAGCCTCAAGGTTGAAAAAGCAACTAAACGAAGGGCGCAAGTCTTGGATGTTTCATTTAGGTTGAGTGCACTTATGTGAGTGTGTGTGAGTGGTTTCACGTGTGTCTTTAGTGTCTCCTAAAACCAAAAGGCCATAACACATAAGCTTCTTCCTGGTGTCTACACAATTCATGGATTGACTGAGAACCTTTTTCAGATCTCTAATTTGATCAGACCACTCTACTTGGTCTCTGTCTCTTCCTCTTTCTCTGTCTCTCTGTCTCTCTCTTTTTCACTCACTCACCCACACGCACCTACCACTGAAGAGGATAGCCTTTATAGAGTCCTTTCCGTCATCTGACGAGCAGTCGGGAGGCTGGGTTATTACCTTTATTTCCTAATTCAGATCCCACAGCTGATGTTTTTCCTCACCCTAAAATAGAACTACGGTTGCTTAAGTCAAAGATTAAGTCAATAGCTTTCAAAAGGAAACACTTTGTTTCAAGAGCTCCTTATAATTCCATTTGGTTCGCTGCCAAAAGATCTTGCACCTTTGAAAACTGCAGTGCTGTATACATCTCAACTAACTACATGAAAGTACATTATAGAATCCCAGATCCTTTTATTTCAAGGACCATAAGATCTACTGATAAAGTACCAGTAAAATGACACACTCATTTGACACTAAATTAGTATGTGAGTAATGAAAAAAAAGATTTAGTCAATTAAAGCGGCGATGTTTTGGCTGTCTATTTTCGTGCAGCTAGTTCTAGTGTCCCTATGATCCTATGTCCTATAGAGCATGATGAACGAGGTGCTGCCTTCTGTCGAGAGCTGACTCGTCCGTCTGCCAATATAGTAACTCAGTAGCCGAGCAGCTGACATTCAGGGGTCACATTGCAGTGACTGCAATTGCAGAGCAGGTGCTGTTTTTCTTTATGCTTTACGTCCCACCAGTCTCTCTCTCACTCTGTTGTCATATTAGATGCCCACATCCATGTTTTGTCTGCATGATATCCTAAATAAAAGTCTTGCTATCATTCATTTCAGATATCTCTCCACCTTCCCACCTGCAAGAACAAAGAACTAATTAGTGTTACAAAGTTCACTGTATGTAGTGGTTACAGTATTTAGTGGGTAGAGAACATCTGCAGAAGAGAGAGGTGAGAGGTTAACTGAAAGGAAAGGAAATAAAAGTGAAAGAGTGGACCAGGTTCAGTTCTGAAGGGAGTGTTCAATACACACGCAACGGCCATGAACTCAGACCTTGCAATGAGCCTCTTCTTTTTTTAAAGTATGAGGACATCTAGTGGTTTCCCAAAATCAACTTCATTCTCTCTTACATCTGGTAATGAAATGGAGTTTCAATGTATATTCATTTACATTTATTTACATTGGTATACATACCAATGTATGCATACCAATGTACATTGAATGTATATTCAAATAATAATTATTTTAAATGTGCAATAAACTGCACTGTTACTCCAGTCAGGGAAGCAGATGACAAATTAATCAAGGATTGAACGAATAATCCAACTAGCATTAGGCCTAGTTTTGTGTAGAGGAGTGGTTCTCAAAATTGGGTATGGGAACACCCAGGGTCTATGAAGCATAGCATGGTGGTTTGTGATTTAAAAAAAAAAAAAAATCATTACTTTAGAGGACATCACAATCAATTATCAAATTTATTTAATTTATTGAGTTCTTATCATTATTAGCTAGTTTGACTGGTCCTTGAATTGAATAGGTTTAATCCAAACCTCAGTAACTCAAAAGCAAGTATAAATAGTGTTAACCTAATATGTTCTGTTGGTGAAAAATTCAGGAATAAATAAAAACGGCTAATAAAACGGTTACTGAAAATTCATAATTGAATGATTCTATAAGATAATACATGTACCACTTTATTAGGAACAACTTTACACCTGTTCCTTCATGCAATTATGCAATCAATCAATCAATCATATGGCATATGGCAGCAGAACAATGCATAAAACGTGGGGAAATGTGACCTCATTGACTCTGACTGTGTCATGGTTGTTGGTGCTAGACAACTCCTAGGATGTTCGCACACAATGTTCTGATTGTGGTAATGCCTTGTTGATAAGAGAGATCAGATGAGAATGGCCAGACTGGTTTGAACTGACAAGAAGGCACTGATAACTCAAATAATCACTCTTTACCATCATTGTGAGCAAAAAAGCCTCTTAGAATGCACAACATATCAAATCTTGATGTGGATGGGCTACAACAGTAGAAGACCACATGGGGTTCCATTCCTGTCAACTAAGAACAAAAATCTGAGGCAACAGTGGGCACAGACTCACAGAAACTGCACAGTTGAACACCGGAGACAATGTTCTTCCTATAGTCACCTGCTGAGTCAGCCTTGGCAGGTGTACGGGTGTTCCTAATAAAATGGTTGGTGAGTGTGTAGCTATGGTATTAACTACCTGGCCCAAATCTCCCTAACAGGTTTAGTGTAACTCTATGTCTGAGTTAACTGCCCTTGTGTCTCCCTCTATAGGCCAGATATCATATAGTAGCGTGTTTTGAATGTTCATGTACCCATGAATTACAACCCATGAATGGTTGAGAAATGTATTTTGGGCAAGACTGTAGATTTGATCAAATGCATGGCTTATAAAATGGTACAGAAGTGTTGTTATTAATATGTTTGTTTTCATTCTGACATTTAATTATAGGGTGAATTCAGCCATTCAGACTGTTTTTGACTAAGCTTTCCTGACATTAAAAATAACAAATACCTCAATGTCTGATGCATTTATGTGTTAAATGTAGGCTATTTAAATGTTTAGATTATATTCTAAAGATTATCCTTTGGTCAAGACTGACTGAAAACCATTTTTAATGACATGTTTGGGAAGCATCATCAATATATTCTAATATTTTCAGAACACAGTAGACTAAAAAATCACTACATATTAAGACATTGTGCTGAGTAACATTCTAAAATTCATTTCTTATAGCAATACAAATAATAACAGGGATTAGAAAATCTTCAATATTTCCCTAATTCATAATCAATCTTTTCTAAAATTCAGTATGAAAATATTACGTACAAATCGCAGTAATAAACAAAGCAAAGCGGTAGGTATCCATTTAGAATTTATTTCTTGCAGTAGCAGCATAACACATGATTAAACAACAACAACAACAACAACATTAACACCAATCTCTAAAACTATATGAATGCAGTACAGTAAGTAAAAATCTCTACATACTCAGTAGGCCTAAATAACAATATATCTCCCAGTACTTTATTAGGATGTTTCATAAACAAGCCATTTAATGAACATGGGATCCACCACAGTGGTGGGATGTTTCATGCATCCATTATATCCCTTCACTTTTACTCTCTCCACTTACTTTAAGACAGTCCCAATTTGCCTGAGCCATGCTTGATAATTTGGGACATTTACATTTTACGGAATTTGGCAGACGCCCTTATTCACAGCGACTTACATTTATCTCATTTATACAATTGAGGGTTAACGGCCCAACAGTGGTAGCTTGGCAGTGCTGGGCTTGAACTCCTGACCTTCTGATCAATCAGCCAGAGCCTTTAACCACTGAGCCACCACTGTACCTCTTAAAAATTATTTGGTTATAAATATCTGTACATGATGTAAACTAACTTTATGCTTATTTTGTCACAATAGTAGATGGCTTATGAATATGTGTAATATACAGTATTATGACATGCATCATCACAATTTGATAACCTTATAGAGAATAAAATAGCCAAAGCACAACCCAAGATTTTGGTGGCTAACTTCCTGTTTTTTATGTTGACCACACCCACTTATACACACACCCTCCACTTTATTAGGAACACCTGTAGTACACCTGTTCATTTATGCAGTTGTCTAATCAGCCAATGATGTGGCAGCAGCACAATGCAGAAAAACATGCAAATGAAGGTCAAGAGCTTCAGTTAATTTTCACATCAAACATCAGAATGGGGGAAAAAATGTGATTGGTACCAGAAGGGCTGGTTTGAGTATTTCAGAAACTGGTGATTTTCACACAAAACGGTCTCTAGAGTTTACATGTGGTGCAATAATAAAAATAAAAACATGGAGTGAGTGAAAGTTATGTGAGTGGAAACACCTTGTTGATAAGAGAAGTCAGAGTAAAATGGCCAGATTGGTTCGAGCTGCCAGGAAGGATATAGTAACTCATATAATCGCTCTTTACAACCATGGTAAGCAGAAAAGCATCTCATCATGCACAAAACATCAAAATTTGAGTGTGGATGAGCTACAATAGCAGAAACAAACATCAGGTTCCAATCCTTTCAGCCACAAACAAGAATCTGATGCTATCATGGGTACAGACTCACCGAAATTGGACAGTTGAAGATTAGAAGAAGAAGAAGAAAAATCACCTGGTCTTTTTCCAGTCCTCAACTGTCCAGTTTCGGTGAGTAGGTTCAGTGTTTTGTGTAAACTCTACAGACTGTTTGTTTAGAAATTCCAAAAGATCAGCAGTTTAAGAAATACCCGAACCAGCCCTTCTGGCCCCAACAACCGGTTAATGTCACAGAGATCACACTTTTCCTCTATTCGGATGTTCGATGTGAACATTAACCTAAGCGCTTGACCTGTATCTGCACGATTTTATGCATTGTGCTGCTGCCACATGATTGGCTGAATGGATAACTGCATAGATGTGCAGGTCAGGTGTTCCTATTAAAGTGGACGGTGCTAGTATATCACATTAATGAAATCATGTTATTCCTATCAAGCACTTCCATGCAAGGTCTTGTAACCTGAATTCGTTAATTCCTTAAGCTTAATTTCAAGGGAAATCGTTTCCTGCTGTATAAAGGCTGGGTGCGTGCGTGCGTGCGTGCGTATGTGTGTGTGTGTGTGTGTGTGTGGTTACGCATTGTATACGTGCTTAAGGTAAGATCCTGGTGATGATGAGTAGAATGCGAAGCTGTTTGTGATTGCGGAACTTCAACACCCTGAAGCGGGAGACAGAAGAGTTCACAGAAGGAAACACAGTCGGGATCTCCGGCACGTTTTCTACACTGGCTCTTCACGTCTCGATTTGAATCGGTGCTTTGACGTGAACCTCTCTTTGTTTTGCTCGGGAAAGTTCTCTCTACGCGTAGGCGAAGTGCCGTCTGTTTCCTTCTTGTCACTCCGGCCATGACTGTGCTGTGTTGTCGGCTTCTCGCATACTTTCGCATTTGACTCATTCAGAAGGCGTGTGAACACCTGGAGCAGCACAGCTGCATCGCGCTGGAGCGCAACTTTTCTGGCCTCTGAAAAAGATGAGATTCACGGGCTACATGAGACTGCGCATCAGGGAGGCGGTGGACTTAAAGCCCACCACTTTCTCCACGCGCCACACTTTCCACAAGAAGACACAACAGCTGGATCCCTACATCGTGGTCAAAGTGGACCATTTTAAAGTGGGCCAGACAGCCATCAAAACCAGAACCAACCAGCCTGCCTTCAATGAAGAATTCTGCCCGTATATATGCGAGGGCAAAGTGTTAGAACTGGCGGTTTTCCACGACACACCGATTGGCTATGATGACTTCGTGGCGAACTGCACCATGCAGCTGGAGTCTCTACTAACGTCATCCAGCAGCAGACAGACGTTTGAGGGATGGGTGAGGAATCGTTCTCATATTTACACACACAGCTATTACACAGGCTACACACAGACAGCACATACTATGTCGAGTTCTATTGAATGCACATAGTCTAAATGTAGGTGCTGATATGAAATGGCAACAGTTAATACCCTACAAGATAAATGTTTAACTGAATGAACATAAGTTTTTATTGGGTGTACATACATGCACACATACACAGGCTTACACAATGCACTAACATGGAAACTTGTGCCTTTGCTTCATGCGGTTTACTTAGAGTAGTCAGCACTATAGGTCTTACTATGTGTCACACAATGTGTGGAAAATCATAGTGGTTTTTCATAAACCCATTCAGCAACCACTCAAATTTCTGTCTTGTAATAAGAGTTTGTGACCAGGCCTGGTAAAAGTAAAAGTCTGAGGTGCCTTTTAAATATTCTCTACAAATGAAGAAGCAGTATGAGCTGAAAATCTTGTGTCAAGCTTGTTAAGGAAAAGGCACATTTAACAAAGAAGGACAACCTCTTTATTTGATATCCTTCTAGGTCAGGGACCATTTAAGGACGTTAAACTGTACCAAATACTTTACGTTTTGAACTAATGGGAGCACTAGCACTTCACAGGGCACTGAAACTTGTCAAACATCCATGGCTATTTTACTATAAATATGAAAATAAAATACATAATATTATATATTTAATACACCAGCACATCTTCTGAGATAAACATGTTCTGATAGCCATTTAGTATGACCATATAAACCCGACGTGCTTTTTTTATTATTTTTTTTTTTTTATTTACATGACAGCAACGCAGACCAGCAGCAGAGCATTAATGCCCCTCATGCACACATTTTAGGTCTTACTGTGTAACAGTCAGAGCAAGTATGACAGAGGACAGTGTGTGTCTCAAACCCACTATAAGCATACCTCTTACCAAGAGAATGTTCTTTTTTTATTCTCTCAATTTTAATAGAAAATATTTTATATAGCATTACCTAGAATCACATTACAGGAATTGGATTGGGAAATACTAATATACAGTAGATCTATAAAATAGATTAAGTTTCTACTGAAATTTCATCAGTTAATATGCTACAATCAGTAAATAATAAATCAAATATAAAAGTGTTTGTCCCAACCGTCCTAATGATGTCTAAATTTACCTGAAAGTGCCATCTGAGACATAAAGAGGTACCTACTATGTTTACAAGCCTGTATTATTTAAAAAAACATACCACTTTCTCCAATATATATATGTATTTAGCCATACCTGAGATCATAAGCATTTATTAAAACTTGACATAATATAAAGAAATAAAAATTTAAAATTTGTTTTAAAAAAAAGATGATGTAATCTATATATTGAATATACAAGTTTTGTAAAGTGCTTGTTTTAAAGTAAATACGTGGAAGTCCACAGGATTTGGAATTTCATTAGATGCATTATGCCACTGTTCATAGTAGATTGGAATGCAGAAATGATTTGGCATTTGCTTGGTGGGTTTTGTAGTGTGCCAAATGAAATATCAGACATATTTGTCTAGGCAGTTGAAATGTATCTAGAGTGTCAAATAACAGATAAACTGTTATCTAGCTGGAATTGCTATGGTTAATTTGCATATAGCGCTTTATATCGTTCACTTTAGCCAAGTGCTCATGAAACACACATCTACTATTTCGGTGAAAATGTGACCAATTTTAATGATACATATACATATATACTTTTTGTGTTGCTGGCTTGATGAAGTACCCTGATATACTGACAGCACATGCATTCAACACAGGAATTAAAAACAAGTTGTATTTACTTTGTCCTTAAGTTGTACCAATAGAGTGCAATGCTATTGTTACATATAATCCTCTGTATCTGCTTCCTTTGTAAGGGTCTTCACAGCAATGTTCATGCATTAACTAGGCCTTGCACAAAACCACAGAGCTGCAACCTCACTAAGCGTCATGGAAACTATGCATTCTTCAGCCACAGTGAGATCATGCTTATCATGCTTGCTTTGGGCTGATTTTCTTGCGTTCACAAGTGTATTGTATAAGTTAATTTGTGAAATACAAATCCACTTTCCCCTTTTCAGTAGTATTGTATTACCGCATTTGCCTTGTATTCCCGCAATCCTCTTAGGCTCCAGTTAGCCATCTTAGTGTGCCTGGTTTTCCAGTTCATCAGTTGGCATTAGAAACATTTGACCAAAATGTTTAGACCACTGAAATTATTAGTACGTTATTATATGAGAATCCTGAAAATGAACTTTGCAGTAGCTTGCAATTTTGAAGTTGGCTGATGGAAATATTCAAATGTTAGTAAAGAAATGTAACTTCGATTAGATTAGATTATTTTACAATTTAGATTCGTTCCTTATTTGATCCCGAGCTTCACTAGTGCTCTCGCTTGCTCTTTGTCATTGTAGTAAAGCTATGGGACGGTTGTCAGGGTTATCACAGTAAAAATAATCACTGGGCATAAAGGTTAACATATCCCACATAGGATTCCACTCCTGTCAGTCAAGAACAAGAATCTGAGGCCATCATGGGCACAGACTCACCCAAACTGGACAGGTGAAGTTTAGAATAAAAATCACTTGGTCTTTTTCCAGTAGCCCATCTATCTCAAGGTGTGATTTTTTGTGCTTTCTGAGATTCTTTTCTGCTCACCATGGTTGTAAAGACTACTTATTTGAATTACTATAGACTTCTTGTTAGCTCAAACCAGTTTGTTCATTCTCCTCTGAGCTCTCTCATCAACATTCTGATCTTTGATGTAACCATTAACTGAAGCTCTTGACCTGTAGCTCACAATTTGCATTGTACGACTGATGATTGTCAGATATAGTATACACACACGCACATACATATTATTGTGTTATTTGGCTACTCAGGGCTGAGGTGGCAGACAAAGATGTCAAACTCCATTAGCATTAGCATTGGTATGCAGTTGAACTAACCTTACTGGATTCCTCTTTTTACCTCACTATCTCACAGAACCACATGTTTTTCTATCCAGAGCACCCTATAGGTGCAGCAGAAGAAGTAGCACGATAACAATGATACTGGCACCATTATAATTTGAATTACTATACTGAATGAAAGCGATAATGTACGTCAGCAAATATTTAAGAACAAGAGTCAGTACGTTTACATGGACAACAATAATCCAATATTAACCCGATTAAGACAATCCTTTGATTAAGAAACTACCATGTAAGCAGCAATTTTTAATTACCTTAATCCGACTAGGGTCATACTCGAAGTAAACACAAATCGAATTAAGACATGTGGAGTCTTCCTGTTTTAGTCGCATTATCGACGTGTATTACAGACATATACACACCTTAATCACATTATTAACATCGCGTGAGAGTTTTCACCGCATTTTGCAACAGGACACGTACACATGGCAGTGCTCAACCATTTGACGGCAAACAAGAGAGCACGGCCGTGTCCGAAACCGCGTACTTACCTGCTATATAGTAGGCGAAATACATGTATCTCGGCTACTATATAGCGGGTAAGTACGCGGTTTGGGACGCAGCCCACGGCTTCAAGCAGTCATCTATTTGCATGTACAGCATGACAAATAATTAACCGCACTTGAAGCGTTCGTAAAAATTTCATATAAAAACATCATAAACTGTATACGGTACCATAACGAAGATGAACTGTATGTTGATAGGTGAAATTCTGGAGGGAACGTCGGACGGTGTGGCGCAGGGACGTAATGACGTGTGTTAATCGATCTATGTTCTATAACATGTAAAATGGGAACATGAAAGGAGTATTCTAAAAGCGACTCATGTAAACACCTTAATCACAATATTGTCTTATTCAGAATATGGTCAATAATTAGATTACTGCTGTCTACTTAAATGTAGTCAGTGATGCAGATATATGTATAGTTTTGGTTGCTATGGACTTGTGATCTCATTTCCCACTTTGTCCTTGTTCTTTCCAATTTAGCCGCCGTCAAATCTAAACAAATTTCTAATACTAAAATGCCGAAAACTGTAACTTTTTTTCAATAAGTGATTGACAGTCTGTTGTGAAGAGTGTTCATTAATTTGTAGTTAGATTTATGTTATAAGGCATAAAAGGTCAGTTGCTTAATTCGGTGTTTTTGTCCTCCCGTGTAAAAAAGTGGTTATGTCAGCGAAAACTGAAGGTAAACCCATTATCTGAGGTAACTAGTTAGTATGACTAATATGCATAATATGCCATTAGTAATTAGAACTCAAGTATTTCCTGAAAAGAAAACAATTGGTCTCACTTTATTTAGATCAGCATTCCGTTGCTTGTCTTAAATGTACAGCTCATACCAAATTGGTTCAACTGGTTTCTAGATGGGTGAAACTAAACTTATATGTTCACATTCCTTTAAAGTTTAGATATTGCTCAAATCCTGTTTGTTTTTCTTGTAGTCTTTAGAGTAGTATGTTCTCTGATGATGGAGCGTGATTAAAAAGTCAAGTCCATATTGCGTGCTTTGGACTTCTTGTAAGAATTAAGTCATGCAAATGTAGCTGATGTAGTTTAGTGTGCGTGAGGGAGGGAGCCACAGAACAGGTCTGTCTGGTTCTCACCCCACATTGCTGCTTGTGCAGCGTGTTAAAGAGACAGGGTGAAAGTATGTGTAGTATAGAAACAGATACCGACTCAAACATAAAAGACCAGGCTTTGCTACCTGTTGCAAAGCCACAGCTTCACAGCAAACCTGAACAGCTTTTATTTGTTTTTGCTTCAGTTTACTTAATTCTCACCAAACGAATGGCCACTTCCTACTTTCAGAAAAGAATTGCCAGCTTGCAACATGCTGCTAGTTCTTACAAACCTATAGCAACAAGCTAGTTTAGTGTGATTAAAACCCATATTATTTAACACGTCCTGGATGCAGAGCCTATCTGGGGAACACTGGGTGTGAAGCGAGAAGCGAGGACACCACGTGCACACACACACACACACACACACACACACACACACACACACACACACACACACGCACACACACACACACACACACACATGTTCACTTATTGATTCACACCTAGCATAGCATCTGCTTGCCTGCATGCTTGTGGACAGGAGGAAACCCACTCAAACACAGGGAGAACATATGGAACTCCACACTGACAGTAACCCGAGCTCAGGCGGAAACCATGGACCCTGGAGTTGTTGCTGGATGGATTAATTGTGCATATTTGTTTACATATTTGTTAGACCAACCTGTATTTATAGAAGTAAATGATTTAGATTATATGCACATTGACTATTTTTCAGCTTGACTGTACATAACACCAATTACATACAGCATATGGAATTACTCAGAAGTCAGTTTTGACTTCCAAAGGCAAAAAAAAATGTAATCCACTGGAAAGTTTAAGCTGATCCTTTGTCTTTCAGTGCTCGCTAAGATTTTCTGAATTGTTTTGTATCCCTTTCACCAGGTTAACCTGGAACCGGAAGGCAAGGTCCACATCGCCATCACTCTCACAGGCTCCTTCACAGATGGTCAGTACCTCCTGCTGCTCTGTATCAGTTCCGCTCTGTCTCAAATGTACACAGCTAAATTTTTGTTTTTTCCTGCATTCACTGACGTATTTATGCAGAAAATAGGTCTGACGTGTTCTTTCGTATCCCCTTCTCAAAGTCAGTCTGTGGTTATAGTCTAAGTTTAAATGAAGGCTAAAGTGTTGGGTTGGTTGGTGTTAGATTATCTCATGACTTGTAACACACTTGCAACACATTACGTCACATATCCACACATTCACTTAGACATCCGCTGACTTGCTAACGCATTGAATCTTTCACTGTCTCACTCGTGATAGCAGGTTCTAGTAGGCTTACGTTTAAATACAGTGGTGTTTGAAGGTGTGTGAACACTTTAAAATTGTCTATATAGCTGCATAAATATGACCTAAAACAGCATCAGCTTTTCACACGTATCCTAAAAGTAGATAAAGAGAACCCAATTAAACAAATGAGACAAAAATATTATACTTGTTCATTTATTTATTGAGGAAAATGATCCAATATTACATATCTGTGAGTGGCAAAAGTATGTGAACCTTTGTTTTCAGTACCTGTTGTGACTCCCTTGTGCAGCAATAACTGCAAATGGTTTCAGCTAAGTGTTGATCAGTCCTGCAGCAGTACTTACCAGTCATTTTATCTACTTTTAGGACTTTTGTGAAATTCTGATGCTGTTAGGTTAGGTTATATTTATACAGATATATAGAAAATTCTAAAGGGTTCACAAACTTTCAAGCACACGTGTAGCTTTAGTGTGGATGAGAGGGCACTGCCTTTAAACCACTCTGGCAGGACCTGACTAATACATGTATGTTTGCACTCAGGACTAAACAAATCTTCATCCAAATATAATATGCATTTTTCTCATGAAAGATTCACTTCAGTTATTAACTACAGCTATTTATAAATGCAAACCAACCTCCATACTTGAATAAGGAAAGGTTTTCAGTTCAGGCACGCACATATTCAGCACAGACGTACACACAAAAAGTATCTGTGTTCATTTCTGTGCTGACAGACTCCCAGTAAATTGTCCCTTACTTTCATGAGCTCCTTCAAGAGCAAAGAGTTTCTCTCCAAGCAGAAACAATATTTGTACACTTTTGTTCTTGTGTTCCAATCCAAATATAGCATTCCTTAAGTGTTCATTTTTAACAAACATTTTTTAGAAAATTGGTTAAACCTGTTCCTTTTACAGAGACAGTATTTAGGCCTAATATAATGTACTAATATAATGGTAGTCTTGGAAAGCTGTGTTTGTATTGTTAGGAATATGTCCACGTACCCATGGCTATGGAATTTTATTCTTATTGACCTTATTCTGAATAAGACAATATTGTGATTACGGTGTTTACATGAGTCGCTTTTAGAATATTCCTTTCATGTTCCTGTTTTACATGTTATAGAACATAGATCGATTAACGGCACACGTCATTACGTCCCCACACCACGCCGTCCGACGTTCCCTCCAGAATTTCACCTATCAACATACAGTTCGTCTTCGTTATGGGACCGTATACAGTTTTGGGTGTTTTTATTTTTAATTTTTACGAACACTTCAAGTGCAGTTAATTATTTTTCATTCTGTACGTGCAAATAGACGACTGCTTGAAGCCGTGGGCTGCGTCCCAAACTACGTACTTACCTACTATATAGTAACTGAGATACATGTATTACTCCTATTATATAGCAGGTAAGTACATGGTTTCGGACGCAGACGTGCTCTCTTGTTTGACGTCAAACGGTTGAGAACTGCTGTGCGTGCACGTGTCCTGTTGCAAAATGCGGTGAAAACTCCCACACGATGTTAATAGTGTGATTAAGGTGTGTACATGTCTGTAATACACGTCGATAATGCGACTAAAACAGGAATATTCCACGTCTTAATTCCATTTGTGTTTACTTCGAGTATGACTTTAATCGGATTAAGGTAATAAAAAATAGCTGTTTACATGGTAGTTTCTTAATCAGAGTATCGTCTTAATCGGGTTAATATTGGATTATTGTTGTCCATGTAAACGTACTGATTGAATGAAATCACAAAAGATGTTTATCCAAAAACATTTAGATTTTTTTACAGAACTATTAGAATTTCTACTTTGGATCGGCTGTGGATGATTATGTACTTTTAGTTAGTATTGTTGTTCCTAGCAAAATATCTTTGCAGTGTTTATTTTCCTAAACCAAAACCAAACCAAAATACTAGCATCCTTTGATAGAACTGTCTATTCAAAGAATCTAAATAATTCAAAATAATCTAAATCATTTAGGTTTTTTCAGTGGTATTATTTTAATTACAGTACTTTTTGAGGATGAGGAATTTATGAAAAGTTAGATTTAGCTCAAGTGGACATTAGTGATGTCATCACACACACACTGGACTCGCTTCCCCCCCCAAACATCACTTAATGACACAGTCCAGTGTACAGTGTGATAAATCATTAGATGTAGGCCCAGTTAGAACTAATTTTGCGTATGCCACTATGCTCCATGGCACATTTATTAGGTTTTCTGCTATATAAGCAACATAAAGATCCCTCCAGTTGCTCCAGTTACTGTCACATATGTGATATTTAAATATGTTTATTTATGTATGACAAAAAATATATAGTACCTAAACTTATATAGGCATCTGGAATGAGTAAATAAAATCCTTACAGTTTAGTGAAACTTTGAGGAAACACAGTGAAACCACTGCATCTGCATGAAGGTTTATTTAAATATTTCTCTTTAGATTGCTTAAAGTAAATTTGGGTAGATTTGGTCCAAAATATCAGTGAACAAATGAAAGAATTCACCCAAGTTTCATAGTCAGATACCTTTCATTCGCAATTCTGACCATCCTAGTAGAGGGAAGCCATTTACTTTCATATACTGGTGTCAGAGAAGAATTCATACTCACGCCCACATTTTTACTGGAATTGAGTGCTAAACACTACAGGACCCAAAAACTCAATTACAAGGTTCTTGTTTTTTACACTTGGGGTCTTGCAGTTAGAAATAAATACCACTCATTCACCCAATCACTCTAGTCTCAAAAATATACACAACCGGTCAAAAGTTTAGACACACTCATTCTTTATTTTTATTATTTTCCCACATTTTATAATAATAATAATAGTAATAATAATAATAATCATCATCATCATCATCATCATCATCATCATAATAATAATAAAGTCATCAAAACTCTGGAATAACACAAATGGAACTATGGGAATTATGTTGTGATTAAAAAAATCCCAAATAAATCTAAATAATTTAGTATTTTATCATCTTCAAAGTAGATCCCCCTTTTTGCCTAGAATTTCCAGAAATGTATTCTTGGCATTTTCTCAGCCGACTTCTTGAGGAATCCTCCTGAGATTCTTTTTAAACAGTATTAAAGGAGTTCCCACCTACGCTGGACACTTATTGGAATATTTCTGAATATTTCGCTCCAAGTCATCTATTTAAAAAGTCTATTTTTTTGTAAATAAATTGTTAGTTTTCTAATGAAAGAAATGAATATGTTGGCACGATTATATTTTTGTCTACAACACCGATTTCAAACATTTAATCATACACCTTCAGATCAAAAGATTTTTAAGATCATGAGAAACATTTCAGTCACGTGTCCCCAAACTTTTGACCGGTAGTGTACACACGTGAACTCTTCATAGAATATAAACTACTGTGACTTGAGAAAATTGCAGGTGATATAGATTACCTTTAAATACTGATAAATACATTAGTCTTTGCGAACGGTAAACTTATAGCAGTCTCCACCAGTCTCATGGAATCAGTCATTCTGTCAACGTTTATCCACCTTTTGCCCAATAAATGCCATGTATTCACACTAAGACAGACGAACTGAAACAAACTGGTGAATTTTTACAATCTGACCTCGTTTCCACCTGATTTTGATACATCGTATAGTAGTGAGGCTTTGTCCCAGATCTTAATTCTGCTTTTGACCTTTAACCATGGCATATTCATTTCCTGTCTCACAGACACTGACATTATGGACTCAGAGTTTACCTGATATAGCTGTCTAACCTCCCTAAGATTTCAATGTGTGGAAGCTTTGATTAGACACTGAGACTTTTAAAGTTCTATTTTATTGCCGCAAACACTTTAACATGACTTTGACATTAACATTCGAGGATCGAGTATTTGTCAAGACCTTTCTTGTATTTCAGATCGTAGGTGTAACCTACATACATTTACATCTATGGTGTGTATTAGTACATTTACCAAACATGCTTTTCTCCATATCCATAATATTGCTTGTAAACAAGATGGTGAAACATTGGTCCATGTCTTTATTTCCATCCAACTTAATCAATGGCAAGTGGTCTTTCTGTTCAAATCTTCTATAGCTTACACAAATCTTGTTTTGGAAAGGAATAATAATATTATTTTTTATATATTAATTAAAAAGTAATAATATTATTTCATTGGCTCATACCATTAATTTTTCTATGAGCTACACTGACCTATGCCTATATATTACAAGTTTATGACATTTATTACTTTATATAACATTGCTTCCTCTTTCCTAGCAGAACTTCCTTATTCCACCACATCTGTACTGTATGAACTGTCTGTACACTCAGGTCCTCTGGCAGTGATGTTTGTCTTTTTTTCTTCTTTCTTTCTTTCTTTCTTTCTTTCTTTCTTTCTTTCTTTCTTTCGTTCTTTTATTTATTTATTTATTTACATCATGCATATTTTGTACTTGTCAAACAGATGATATTACGGCTTTAACAATGTGCCATTCATTTCAGATGATGCCACTGTTAATGGATGGACTCATAAGCAGTTAAGCAGGAAACGACAGAGGGCTTTGAGGAGGAAAGTGCACCAAGTCAATGGACACAAGTTCATGGCCACGTTCCTGAGACAGCCTACATTTTGCTGCCACTGCAAAAATTTTATATGGTGACGTTATATCACACACACACACACACACACACACACACACACACACACACACACACACACACACACACACACACACACACACACAGAGAGAGAGAGAGTAAGAAAGACAGAAAGAGAGAGAGAGAGAGAGAGAGAGAGAGAGAGAGAGAGAGAGAGAGAGAGAGAGAGAGAGAGAAGCTATAGGAACAGGGAAATTCACTTATATAGTCTGTTATATTTCTTATTGAGTTCTTATAGTTATTAGCCTGTTTGAATGTTCACTTGAATTAAATAGTTTTAATTCTAACAAAACAGGTAGGGCTATAATTAATGCCAACTTGAATGTAATAATAAGTTTAATAAAAACATGTTTTATGAGTGGCAAATTTCTGCAAATAGCCACAGCCAGCAGTAAATATTTAAATAATATGCCTAATATTTTTTTTTACCATTAAAGGGGTCCCTGGCTCTAAAAAAAAATTGAGAACCCCTGCATAAGTGCCCATATGCCCATTAACATCATATGCCCATGATTTTATGCATTGCACTGCTGCCACATAATTGGCTGATTAGACAATTGAATGGATGAGTAGGTGTACAGGTGTTCCCACTAAAGTGCTCAGTGAATGTAGTTTGGTTGTTAGTTGGGAAATGTAGTATTCGATGCAAATTAACAAAAGAAAAACAATAACTATACTTTACTTATTGTCATTTACAAAAAATATGCTTTAAAAATCTGTGTCTGTCAAAGACATCTGTCAAATATATATATACTGTATATATATATATATATATATATATATATATATATATATATATATATATATATATATATATATATATATATATATGACAATGAAAACCTTGCACTCCTTACCATCCCCGTTCTCTGTGTTTCTCTGTTTGACTGGTAAAGTCAAACTCCACCAAGTAAAAACTGTCTACACACCAAGTTTAGACAGTGATTTAAATCTGTAATCTCAGTTTATCTTCAAAAATCCTAAATATTTATCTACCATCTCTCTCCAGGGGAGTTTTTGGAAAGCAGGGTTACCAGTGTCAAGGTAAACATCTTCAGATTGCTCAGATACCTTAAAATACTCACTGGCTTTTATTGCAAAAAAATATGTGTAGAGCTGGAGTAGACCTAGTGCGGTAGCAGGCCTGTAAACATTACAGCGCCATTACAGCGTGGATTTCTAACCCTTATCATTTTTATTTCAATGTGTCAGTATGCACCTGTGTGGTCCATAAGAAATGCCACCATCTGGTTGTTAATGAGTGTCCAAAGCTGAAGAAAAAAGCAACTGAGGTATGACTCTTTCCCCTCTCCCTATAAGTACATTTTATGGGGACAGCATGAGGAAAGCAGAATTTGTGAACCATTTACAGTATATAATCATTACAAGTCTTACATTCCAAACATAAGTCCTTTCTTTCTCATAGGGTCCCAGTCAAGGTTTTAGCATCAACATACCTCATCGATTTCATGTGCACAATTATAAAGTGCTCACTTACTGTAACCACTGTGGATCACTCCTGTATGGACTGGTGAAACAGGGTCTTCAATGCAAAGGTAATGCAGGTCTTACTGTGGTAGTTCAGTGCTTAACACTTTGGACTCCTGATCAGGAGGTCATGAGTTCAAATCCCACTGCCAAGTTACCACTGCTGGGCCCTTGAACAAGGCCCTTAACTCTCAACTGCTCACTTGTATAAATAAGATCAATGTAAATCACTTGCATTTGTCTACCAAATGCAATGAATAACACTTTATTTGAATGGTACCTACTGTACATTGGGTCTTTATAACATGTTCATAAGCACTGTGAAAATATAATATAAATCAGTGCTGAATTTATGGAGGTTTTATGTGAATTTGTCTTTATATGAAAGAGAGAAGAGGGAAATGTTAAACTAATCTTATTTGTTACTGTATTTTTTAAAATCCTTTTCTTGCCAATTATTAGTTCATATTTTATTACAACACATATATGACACTGGATGGTCATGAGGCAGAAATACAGCAGAAAGGAAGCCAGACCACCATGCACATGAAGGTTGTGAGTTCAAATCTGACAAACTTAAGGTCCTTAAGCCTCAACAGCTCAGTTATATAACACACACGCACACCCTATCCTGTATTGCTTAATAAACTATTTATGCAATGCTTGTGAATATGTTATGAAGGCTCAGTGAAGGCACCTTTTAAAGACTAAAATGTCTTTCATATGTACGCACTATGATTTCACATATGCCTCAAAGAGCAGTGTGTGTAAGTAAAGCATTTGTCATTTATGCTCAGGTTGTAAGATGAACGTGCACATTCGTTGTGAAAAAAATGTGGCTCCGAATTGTGGGGTAGACAGTGCACAGCTGGCTACTAAGTTGGCAGAGATTGGCTTGGAGGCAGGCAGACTCAGTAAACACCACTCCCAGGTACAACATCAGCTGTATGGTGAAAAGAACAGCTACCGTTAGACCATGGAACTAAATAAAGTAAGTCTATGTGTGTCTCTTTGCCTTTTCCACAGATGAGTACGTCCTCAGTGAAGTCTACATGTTCTACTAGTAGACGTCAAGGGCGGTCTGAGCTGGCTAATGAGGACAGTATGAAGGTGGGGCTTGAGGATTTTACATTCCTACAGGTCCTGGGAAAAGGCAGCTTTGGCAAGGTGAGACACTAAGTTTACAACATTGCATATACCTCTATTTAACAGATTTTTAAAAAATTGAATTTAAAATGTTGAAAATAAACTGCCAGATATAGAACAGACACATCAAGAGACAAGACGGTAGATCAGGGGTGTCTAGTCTTATCCCTAAATGGCTGGTGTGGTTGCAGGTTTTCTTTCCAGTAGCCACACCTGATTCCACCTGTTTGGTGTTCAATAGACTCAGGTGTGGCTTCTGCTTAGTTGGAATGAAAACCTGCACCCACACCGGTCTTTTACGTATAAGATTGGACACACCGATCTACCATTTTGTCTCTTGATCCTGATTCCAGATAAGATTGGACATCCCTATGTGAGATCATAGATATTACAACTGAGAGGATCAAAAAGATCAGGGGACATGAAAGAGTTCTGAGGCATTTATGAAGATACATACCCAGACAGCACACTACTGGTCCATAGTTACTGTGTAAATACTATACATTTATAAATATATACTATACATACTATACTTTAGAATGCACTGCAGATCATGGCTTTATTTTGAAGCAAATAGCATGATCATTAATTAAAAATAAATAATTATTATTTATATACTGGCCTTGTTGAACTATATCCAAACAACCGCACTCATCCGCATATTCCTGATCTGGATTGTGTGATTTATTTCGGTTCCCCTGTTAAATTGTTTGAGTTTTCTCATGTAATATTAAACCGTCACCAGTGGCGGCTGGTGGTTTTTAAATAGGGGAAGCACAGGTGTCGATTATTGAAGTAAATATCTGCGTGCGTTCTGTTTTAACCGTTTAATCTGTAATTCTCAGCCTCAAAAGGCTTTTCCAAAATCAGGTGTCTGCCATGATGTGCTAAAAAAGCAATTTCGCTGAAAACGTAGTGACATCTAGATATATAGACCTAGAACTGATCAAAAAATCAAACGTAGGTAATTAAACATAGCTTTATTCTTACTATTTATTTACTATATTTACCAGTTACAATGAAAAAAATATAGCTGCAAGCAGCAATGGTGGATTCCTCCAAAAGAGACATGTATCCCACTGATACAACAATTCAACGCATTTGGATCAAAGGCAGAATTTTAGTTTAATTTATCTGTCCTCTGCTCACGTGTTTCTGATGGATTATATACAGTTAGCTAAACACATTTCAGTTTGTAGAGAGGCTTCAATGACCAAATTACAAACTGAAAAAAATTACAAAAACGCTTATTTAACATACATTAATCAGTGAATACAATTCAGTTTACAATGAAAGCTTTAAAGCTATATGCACTAAAGTGTACTTTGCCTCGAAGACAAACAGCTCCATCTAGTGGATGATAAAAATAGTGTAAAACATAATATAACAGATGGTATTATTATTTTAAAAATCTTTTTTTTTTTGGAGATATGCGGTTGGCATTGCACATGGTAACATACTGTAGTGTCCTCGTTGTGTGTGGTACAGATCAAGTTCCATTGATTCATGGACACAAGAAATATGTGCAACAGTTGTCAATTAACCAATATGTAACTAGTTCGTCAATTTTTATTTGATTCCTTATTGCTTATCACCGTATAGAAAGACATGTATCCCACACATATGTACCACAGTTCAAGTCAATCAGACCTATGGTTCATGAGTAGAAGATTTTTGTAGTTTTTGACAAATTTTCAATGTAGGGGAAAATCTATCATGGCAGACTTTATGGGTCCCCCCAATGGCTTTTTTGTTCCCCATGAGAAATAAGGTATGTATACCAATTTTCAGACATTTTGGACTTACGGGGTGCCGGGAAAATGACGTAGAATTTGGGTGTGGCCTGTAGCGCCACCTATGGGCTCATGTGGGCCATTTGTGGTGTGGCAGTTACTCGTGGCCTGTAGTATCAATGTGCCAAATTTCAAAACTTTTTACTATTCCGATCTTGAGTTATTGGGCACTTTAGGGAGATAAGGAGAACAATAATAAGATGAATACTAGTAATAACAATAGGCTTCCTCCTGATGGAGGAGTCCTAATAACAAGCCATACTAGTAATGTAAGATATTAAGGATTTGGTTACTGAATGATTACTGCAAACTCTGTGAGTCTGACAGTTATGTTTAAGTTTGAGAAGTCAGTCATGTTCATTACTGTTTTAATGACCGGGAGTTAGTTATAAGGTTCTGCCCATTTTTGAGAGATCTCCCAATCATCATATGAAAAGTCATGCATCTGGGTAGGACAAGAGAAGAGCACACTGTCTAATAAACAGTCAATTTTTTTTCCTACCCAAAACCCTCCTGTCCAAATTCCCCCATATATGCCTCCAGAGAATCATGCATCCAAGCAGGATGCAAAATGCCTTCCATTACAACACACTGTACTTGAATTTGTGTGTGCACATGTGTACAGGTGATGCTGGCTCGCTTGAACAATGATGATCGAGTGTATGCAGTGAAGATGCTGAAGAAAGATGTCATACTACAAGATGACGACGTGGAGTCCACCATGATCGAGAAGCGAGTGTTGGCTCTGGCCTACAATCACCCATTCCTCACACACCTGTACTACTGTTTTCAGACCGCTGTAAGTGCCTAAAGCAAGCTTCAAACTCAGGTCCTACTACAGCACAGTCCTACAGCGATTTTCCCTGCAGTAATGAACCACATTTGTCTTGACAGCTAGCTGATGAATTGAAATTGATGTATTTATGAGGTGGAATACTAAACTCATGCTGCAATGCTATGACCCTCAATCACAGAGAGATTAAAAATATGCAAACAAAGTTATAGTTATTCTGCCCTTTTCTCTCTTTTCGTATCTTACCTAGTGGAGAAATGGAATTATATTTTGTGATTTCAAAACTGAAACCAGTCAATGACATTGTAATGAGAAACCCTAAAATAATTTGTAATGGTTTAAATGGTTATTGGTTTTTAATGGAAACTGTAACAGTCCCTGTGGGTCTCTACTGGTAATTTGTTGCCTTCAACTGGTAGCCTGTTATGTCTAGTGGATACTATTAAGAACCTACATCCTTAATACGTCCTACTACGTAAGGAAACCATTTGGTAATGGTTTTAATGGTTAACAGCTGATGGTTTGTAATGGTATTTGTAGTGGAAGCCATTAGAATTTCAATGAAGTTTTTTTTTAAGCAGGGAAGGTGTCGAGATCGACTTAACAAATCTGTTCTTATGTAGTTTCGAATACTTGAGCAGTATCTTAAAAAGTAATTCCTTGTACTTTCCCAATGGTTTTATTTCCCCTCCTTCTTGTACACAAGGATGCAGAGACCGCCAACAAAGTCATAAGGTGAGGTAGTATTTGGTAGTATTTGCAGTGGTGGTAAGAGTACGAAACATTCTCATTGAGTAAAAGTACTGTACTGTACTGTAGTAATCACTTAAGTATAAGTTGTTGTTGTTTCAAATCATATCATTATATTTATACATTTTATTCCACAATCCTCTGATATACCGCACCACAGACTTGTGTAATTTGCACAAGTTTGTCCTACATCATATGCTGATTGTTCTATTTATATTTATTTAACTTAATAAGAGATTATCTTATTTTACTACAGATTAAAGTATACTTTAATGGGGAGCATGATTTCGCACCTGAATGTCCTAGAACAACTTTCTGAATTATTATGAAAAACTACTAATAATTACTTTACAAATGATTTTTTCATGTGTCTGCAATTGGCACAACTAATGCAGAAATGTTTTTCTATATATTGGCTAGTCATTTCTTATGTTAACTAACCAAGTGAGAAATGCTAATGTGAACACCACCACATTATCAACAGTATATAAAGAAAGGTAGCTAACTTAGCCAAATGCTGCTGAGGTTTCAATAGCTTGCTAGGCTTGCAAGCTAGCTAGCTAGCGCATATTAATTCCTAAATGTTTCTAGCTAAATAGGTAGCTATCTAGCAGAGATGCCACACATCCTGATCATTACCTATAGGCTACATAAGCACTTAGATATAGTTAACACAACAGTCAATCGCTACAGAACATCAAAGTGGCATCTTAATCTTATTACAGTGCTTTCATACTCTAAAACATCAACAGATCTGGCTAGCTAGTCTATCTCACTTGGCTAGCTAATGGCTTATGTGTACATTTTCCACAGGTTACTTGTTGAGCTGTGAAATGCTGATATCACTACAAGTTTTGGCGCTATAAATTATCACGCTATTTCCATTGAAGCATTTAAAACTGAAGATACTGGATAAATTGGGTCAGGGATGTTCATCTGTCTAAGGTGTCTGATGACTAAGCAAATGGTGTAATGGTGTGCAAAAAAAAATTCATCATTTCATTGTTGTGTGCGAGTGTATTTTATAGCTTGGAGCCTAGCTTGAGTTGAGTTCCTAGGTTGCATTCCTCTTAGTCTATAACTCCTGAAGTGCACTCTTCACTCAGATGTAGATAATATATATAATTTAGAGTCAAATTTGTCTCCCGATACCACAGCCTAAAGAACCTTCTAAGCATAAACATCCTGAAATCATTGCTAACCCAAGCTTACAGGAAGAGTGCAGGAACACTGTGTTTGACAGTGAACTGACAGTTTAACTGAAATTTTCAACTTCCACTTCAGCAGCATTGACTTAGCAGCTTTCTTATATTACCTGCAGGCTCCGAACAGGCAATGACAAAATGGCAGTGGTCTGATTTGGGTTGTAGCTTTTAGCACCAAATGGGATCTTCCATAAGGCCCCGGTCATAAAGGATTTAACTGTATCACAGTGTAAAGACCTTTTTTGGAGCTTAGGACCTCATTGATAATAGGAACGTGGGAGAAAGTTCTGGGGGCATTGCGGCTTAGTGGTTAGCACGTTTGCCTCACACCTCCAGCATCACCTCCAGCATGTACCTCAGCATCACTGGTTTCTCATCAGGCAGCAGGAGTGACATGTAGCCTGACACAATGATATTTTGACAACAATATCTATATCAAATACGTTGTCATATGTTTACTTTATGACTTTGTTTAAGGTTTCATCATGCATACACTTGGCCCTTGGCAATTATCCAGTGTTTACATAACTACAGTTACATATGTAACTAGGGTGTTTGTCATTTTTAAGTACTATCAGACTGAACCAGTACTATCAGACTTTCAGACTAAGTACTATCAGACTGGGTGTGTAGTGTATCTGTTAGAAGAGTAAATGGATTTATGGTTCTTTCGTCACTACAGTGAAGATCATTGTGACACTTGTCCAGAGTAAATGCGGTAGATTAGGTTGGGGTGAAAAATACATTGTTTTCAATGACTGGAATGTGTTCTTGTGTGTTCTGCATAGTAAGCGATAGCTAACCACATTCAATCAGTAGATGGCAGCACATTACAGGCACATTTTCAGCACAAGCTGGTACAAAATGCCTCTCTTCTTGGTAAACAGCATGCAATTCACTCTGCATACCAGACATAGCCCACACATGCCTGATCTAACCTCTGCTACTGCTGACAAAGTTAAAAGTCCTAGACACCGACAAAATGATTTGTAAAGATTTCTATCTCTGCCATCAAATTGTCAAACCACACTAAAGCAGCAGCACCGAGAAATACAGCAAAGTGATTATCATACCATAAAGCTTTAATGGTAATCATAGTTTTTTTAAAAATAGATTTTATTCCGTTACATTATTGTAACAAATGAGGAAGTAGTTACGGCACATAAAAGAGATCACACAAGTTAAAAAATTAATAAAGGCCATTAATATTAGAGAATATAAACAATAATATCATCTTTGATTATATTTGTGTCTAGGTAAACAGCATTCTAAAAAGCTCATTATTTGTTCTTGGGTTGTTCTCCCTCTTTGCTAGGACCGTTTATTCTTTGTTATGGAGTTTGTGAATGGTGGTGACCTCATGTTTCACATCCAGAAGTCTCGGCGGTTCGAGGAGGCCCGAGCACGGTTCTACGCTGCTGAAATCACCTCTGCTCTTATGTTCCTCCACTCCAAAGGCATTATATACAGGTAAAGTACTGGTTCTCTATTACTTTCCTAACCCTATATGTGTTCAGTGTACGTGTCTGAACATTCAGACTAAGCTTATAGTAGGGAATCTATAAAATGTGACCTAATGTGGGTGGTTTTGTATTAGCTTGACGTCATTCATGACTGTGCAATAAAGCAAACTTTTTCTGCACAAACTGTACATTATGAGTTATTCATATATAGGTAAGGCTTTCTCACCTGGCCTGTTGGTTTGTTTAAGCGTGCCTATGTTTGTACCTGTCCCTGACAAATTGTACCGGTAAAGACACACCCCAGCTTCTGCTCACAGTTGGGTAAACAACACTCCTATTTCACCTCTTCCACATGACCTGCTCCATCTTGCGCAAGTGCTTAGGTTCTATTTGTCCAAGTAAGAAAGCCACAACAATCTAAACCCAAGCAGACCACATGCCATTGTCTATAGATTATTTGTGAAGGGCTCTGCTATTTCCAGCAAATGTTTCCCTTGGAATATTTTTGTAACCTTCATTAACAGGCCTTTGGGATGAATCTGTGTTGTGATGATATTAAATGATGCGTCTTGGCCCAAATTTGCATAGTTCTGCAGTCATTAAAAAAAAATCGCAAGCTCCTCATAATATTGCGGAGTTTGCTTGATTTTGCATTCATTTCTGCGATCGCAAAATGACAAAATCCTGGAGGGACTGTATGGAATTATTATTGCACCTAGTGGTCAAAAACAGGAACCGCAACAAGCAGTTTCATTGGAATATTAAACTAGTTTGAATAATTAGGATTACTGATGAAATAAGTATGATAAACCCATCGATTGAGTATATTGTCAAGTATTATAAAGTATTAACATATATTATATTATAAGTATTATAAACCAATCTATTTATTGAGGAAATCATTTCCCGCAAATGTTTTCAGTAGTTGTCGGCCATTCATGCAATGCTTTGGTCCATTTCTTTTACAACATAGTTTTATTTTAGATGAACACCCTGCTTCAGACCACACAGCAGCATTTCAAACAGATTCATGTCACAACAAGCACTAAATGTAAGACTGTTTGAGCTGCTTTGCACTTTGGATCATTTGGATCATATTGCACGAAACGCTTCTTTTGAGTTGTAGGGAACATATCTATTTCATTTATCCATCACTGAATGTGTGTGATACAGCAATGCTGCCCCACATTGTTATGCTATACAGTTGGGTTGAGCTTGTCTGTGGTCACGACTTGTAGCTTGTACTGTACACCAAATACATTTGGGTGTGTTTGTTTGTTTGTTTTGGGGGTTTTTTTCAAAGCATATTTCTGTGCACATTCTGTCTACATATCTCATCTGTCTACAGTTGATCCAGCTGTACTGTAGAACATGCAGGTGTTTTTAGTAAACATGGTGTGTGCTGTAGTTTGTGGTTTCATCTACGTCAGCCTGCTATGACCGCCACTCAAGTTCAGGCTTGTTTTCTTACACTAGCCTGATTACCGACAATTGCAAAAGAAACATGTAGATTGTTTTAGCTGGCCATTTTTACTGGTCTTAGTTGTTCATCCTTGTTGTTAGCGTTTTATTTTTATTTTTTATTTTATGGTTCAAGCACTGATGATTGGCTGAGCATAAAATGATGCCAGATAATGGTGCTTGTACTAAGGGTGACACTTAGAGTGATGTTTTTGAAACAAATATGCCCTCATATATTGTTTGATTCCCCTGTCACTTTGTAAATATGTTGTTAGTTGGTCAGACTAGGGTTAGACCTCCTACTTTTGTTTTATATGTTTATTAAATCTTTTGTTCAGTATAATTCATTATTGCCATTGGGTTTTGTGTTATTAAACAGGACTGTCTACTTCACCTTTCGGCATTTATTCTTGTTAGTATTCCATCATTCCCTCAGCTACAGGATAAATACTTACTTATCCTCTTGTCTGTGAGCCTTGCTCTCTACTGTACACCAGAGACTGAAGTACATGGTAGTTTTCTACACACAGTGAAGCAACAGGAAATGAATCAATTTACAGTGCTATTGCATCATACGCCTGAGCATGAATGTGGCGGTTTAATAACAGTTTTTAATGAAATTTGGGGATTTTTTCAATTACAACACAATGTTTCTTTGTTTCAGGTTTTTTTGCTTGTTTGTTTGTTTTTAGGATTAATAATCATTGGTTTTTTGCTTGTTAAATATGACTGTCTGTTTTGTCATTCCATCTTGCTGACCAATGATCTTGGATTAGGATTGGACACACTTTAATCCAGTGGTAATCTGTCTCTAATCTAATCTCTGGAAGAGGACTATCCTGTGACCTGCTTTGTTTAGAACCTGCTATTATCCTTGTCCTTTCTTTACCCTGTTCTCATTTGTTGACAGACCAGAATGCACTTGAAGAAATATTTAAATATCTTTTTTTTAAGTTTCTAATGACGTTATCTATGGATGAGCATGGACATTTTGGATGTTTTCCTGCAAAAAAGATTGATCCTCTCCTTAAATCTCTGATCAATTTCAGTGGGGTTAGTGTATGACTTGAAGTGAAAGGTCAAACACAGATGTATTATATTAAAGGATGTCAGGTAACACTATTGCAAATGGAAAGTGCTTGGAGTAATTTGAGAGGTTTATATTAGTGCATTGGTTTTACGCCTGTTTTTAGTGTATTAGATAACTGATAAATAACTGAAAAAATGATCTGATGTTTTTATGCACTCTTCCCTGTCTCTATCCCTCTGGTTTGTGCCTAATGCCTGGAATAGTTACTATACCACACAGTACTGCAATGCCAGCAGTCCACCACTGTAGACGTGAGAAACTACATGATTCTGGCATGCCTGAAGTTTTGTAGCTTTCCACATTTTTTTTTCCATCTGTAGAGCTGCCTGTCTCCTAAGCTTGACTTCAGATATCAGTGAAGTGTCCTTCCTTACTCTGGATTATAACATAATGTAATTGCAACTGCCATATGTTTGTGCTGTAAAATTATCCTGTTGGAATTCCGAATATCTTTCAGCCTTTATTTCTTTGTTTGTAAACACAGGAGTCATTTTGCCACGTGAATGATATTTTGTGTTCATGTGCCCCACCTGTAAGCACTCCCATTTCTGTTCCCTATTCTGTATGTATTGTGAAAATGTGTGTAGAACTCAGAAACATACAGACAGCAGACAAACAGGAAATGAGTGAGATTGCACAGCTATTGTATTATAACACTAGTATTAGGAAGTTGGAGACAGAGCACCGGGTTAGCCATGATACAGCACCCCTGGAACAGAGAGGGTTAAGGACCTTGCTTAACCCTTCTGAACAGTAACCAGTGGCCTGAGCAAACATAAGATAAAGATCAATAATCAGCAATGATGTTTGCCTTTGCACATCACAGTTGAAAGTGTTACAATATCATACAGTCCTTGGAACAAGGTTTTTATTTATTAGCTTTGTATGATATAAACCAGCATTCTCTGAGGCTAATCATTCTTATCACTTACATTTAAATGTCATTCTATATAAATATTGTCGTATATGCAGTGTTTATAACTTCTGTATATCTATTGGTGTAGGGACCTGAAACTGGACAACATACTACTAGACAAGGATGGCCACTGTAAACTGGCAGACTTTGGTATGTGCAAGGAAGGGATAACTGGTGGAGCCCTGACTACCACCTTCTGTGGGACACCAGACTACATTGCACCTGAGGTAAATATTTTTGCAGAGTAGTAATAATCTCATATCTATGTATGTGTAACATAGAACATAGCTTGTAATGGATGTGCATTTTTGCATATTGTATTCTGATGTGATTTCTGCTCTTAGATCATCCTAGAAGAACCATACGGTGTGTCTGTGGACTGGTGGGCTATGGGAGTCCTGCTGTTTGAGATGTTGTGTGGACATGCACCATTCGAGGCAGAGACAGAGGACGAGTTGTTTGAGTGCATCCTCAGGGATGAAGTGATCTATTCAAGTTGGCTTAGCAATGAGGCAGAGGACATCCTCAGAGGGGTAAGCTAAGTCTTTATCCTAATGGTGGGGTCAGTGAGATAAAAGTCTAAAAAAGTCAGAACCTTGTTAGTAATGTCTGGAGGAAGTTGTCTGTAAATAGTGTGTGTGTGGGGGGGGTGGGGTGGGGTGGTGGTTAATAACAATGTAGACTACCAACATTTGATCTGTCAAGAAAAGCAGGTGTTTCTACTGGCCATAAAGCTTGTGTGAATGTGTTCTAGGGTGTGGAGGTGTGAATTCATCTCTCAAGACAACCATTTCTTTATACTTTAACCTGTGTGTCACTGGTCGGGCCACATGAGTCATTTATGTATTTCATGTTTGCTTGGAGAAACAGATGATTTCCTGTTATCCACGCTGACGCTTTCTTTTGAAATACAAACAACACAATGCACAAATCTTTTCCTTTTACATTGGCAGTTAATGCAGTTCACACTTGTGTTTAATCTCTTCCCTGAACCCTCTATCCTAAACCAAGCTCACATTTACAACTTTGTCAAAGCTCCTGCACTCTGTTCCACTACATTAGCTGTTTGAAAGTGTCGCAGTATAAACAATCTATTCTGTTTCCTAACTGAACTTGGTTATGCAGGTGTAAATGAGTGCATGTGTGAATGTGAATGTGTGTGAATGGTGTCACGATGGACTGGCGTCCCATCCAGTGTGAACTCTCCTGCCTTCTGCCCAGTGCTCCTGGGATAAGCTCTGAATCCACCGCAAGCCTGACCAGGATGATTACTGAAGATGAATCAAAGAATAAATTAATCGGTTCAATTTCTAATACGATACAAGCATTATAACTATAAATGTTAAATAGGATCATTTTGCTATTGGTCTTCATCTATTAACTACTTGGATTGTATTGTTTCTCAATTGTAAACTGCTTTGTATTAAAGCATCTTTTCAGTGAACAAATGTGAATATAATATTTAAATGTCATTGTATCAAGTTTTCTATGAGAGGCACGGGGTAAGTTTTAATGGGGTCCAAAAGTCTGAGACCACTAGTAAAAATGTTTCTATTTTGCATTATTGTCTGATACAATCCAACAATTTGCATTACAAATTATGTTACTGATAATAACTTGAGTGAAAATTAGAATCTTTCCTTAGTATTTGGCAAGTCCCCTTTTTGCTTTAATGACAGTGTGCACTCGAGCTGGCATGGACATCACAAGTTTGTGCAAAAGCTTATGATCCACTTTAGATCAAATCCATCAGAGTGTTGTCTGAACACATGCTTTAATAGAGGAGATTAGATCCGAGGAAAATCTGACCTTTTTTACAACATCAGCATGGTCAGTATCACACATTTGCTTACATTTAAATAGGGACCTAGAAATAGTGCAGAATCGTGAATATTAAATATTCAAGATATTGAACATTTATTGTCTTTGTTGTAAATATTTACAAATTTGAAATTTCCAATTTTAAATGGAAAAAAAAAAAAAATCCCAGATTTTCAATGTGGTGATGCACTGTATGTATCTTTCTACAGTTCAGAGGCCATTGAGCAGCTGTTGCAGGAGATTGCTTTACATAACCTATTACATAAGGTCAACATCATGAGGTTGTAAATATTAGCCTAAATACTGCACCATGAAGCCTGGCATCCAGTGGGCTGTGAACAGAGAAAATAACTGATTTACCTCATTCTCTTGGTATGACCCAAACGTCTATATGCTATTACGTTATCCTGTCTAGAGCCTTTGGCAGGATTCTCCACTCCTATTGGTTAGAATAGTGCAGACAAAGTCAAAGTCAAAGACTTTGCAGCTCAATATTTGTTTGAACAGATCCATGCTATATCATGATATTGACTCAGTTAATGTGGAGAGAGCATACATGTGGAAAAAAAACAGTACATGGTATTTAAGAGATTTGTTTTGAACCAGTTAATAGATTAGTTGCTAGGAGACCATGAGACCATAAGGGTTGTAACAGTGAGGGTTTGATTTAGATCAAATAGAGATTGTTGGTCAAGGCAAGTTTAATTTATGGTTATTTAATCCCATTCCACTTCACTAAGGGTTAAATGGCTGTGCGTGCATGGATTATCCCCTGCACCACGTGACTATATCTCTCTGGAGAGAAGATTAGAGGGACATAGACTGTGAGGTTCAATGCACACAATGTAATACAGTGTAATGTTTCATGTCTGTTTCCGTTTATATTCTTGTGCCGTTTTTGTAGGCCAGAAATTGTATCTCTTGTTGCTCAAACTAGAATGATCTGCACTCTGTTACTTACAGGTATAAAGAGAAAACAGAGCTTACATTATGGCTAGGAACACATATAATAACGTAATTACCTGTTTCTGCAGTTAAATGCTATGGTAGGTGGAAACACAAGTCATCTCAGCAACACAGTAAACAGTCATTTTCCCCACATCCTGCAATCCCTTTGATTCAGCTTCATCATTAATCCTATATGAAAAAATATTTTACACGGGTTCCTCTTTGATTTAGAGCTGTGAAGGAGACGATCTCTTTATTTTCCTTCTGTGTGTAATAAAATGTCTTGTTCCTAGCTTTCTGGGTCAGCACAAAGGCTAAGAGTTTTACCCTTGCTGACCTCTAGTAAATAGTTCGACCCTTTTATCTGTCACTTTAGTATGCAGAAGTACACTGAGCCTCCAACCATGAACTCAGAAGTTGGATGAGATTGCAGAACTTAATATTAAGTATATCCTATATTGTTCTCCTCCAGTTCCTGACCAAAGACGCTTCACGTCGACTGGGCTGTATAGAGAGGGATGGAGGGGAGAAGCCAATCATTGCTCACCCCTTCTTCAGGGACTTGGACTGGGAGAAGCTAAGGAAACGCGAATTGGATTCCCCCTTCAAACCTCGAATAGTAAGCCAAGCCAGCCCGCACAATCACACCGCCTTGTTTTCATCACCAACATTACTATTTTCATTTACAGTTGTGCTATGCCAAAACCTCTTTAAGCTCTAATGGTGACACTGATATGCTGTATGCAGCTGACTAGACTGAAATAGTCCACTGCTTTATTTATAACCCCTGCCCTGTTTGCAATGTGCTCTGCAGAAATCTCCAGAGGATGTGAACAATTTTGATCCAGACTTCACCCAGGAAGAGCCTACGCTCACCCCCATAGAAGACTCACTGATCCCCCTGAACCATGATGACTTCCAAGACTTCTCATACATGGCTCCTGAGCTTCTGCATGTTTAACACACAAATATGTGTATAGTGCTTATTTATACTTAGGGTCATACATGAACAAGCTTTAAACATGCTAAAACGTTGTAGTCCTATAGACACTGAAAGCGTTTATTGGAATCTGACAGGGTGAATTTGTGCACAGTTTGATTCACTGATATCCAAACACACAAGAACAGGTAGAACATATTTTATTTTTAATCCCACCCCTGTCCTGGAATCCTCTTGGAGTGCACATTTTACTACTGCTCAATCCCATTCCTTTTAAACCACAATTTTGGGTTTGCTCTGCTTTAGCGTGTGTGAGTAAATCTTTTCATTATGAATCCCATAATAACCCGAGTCAATTTTGTTACGTTTAGGAAAAACACAAATAATATTCAGTGCAGAGTTCCCAGGGTTAGAGTAGGATCCTAGAGTAGGATTATGCATTACTGGTTTAGCATTTTTCTTGTTGTAACAAGCCTGACTCAGCTCTCAGAGGACTAACTGAAGAGTTTATGATGATGATGTGATTTATAGAAGAGAAAACATGCCATAAATCCAGGACTGTTGCTTGGAAACAGACTAAGCACAAAGACATTGCTCTCTAAGATTCAATGTAATGGCTATGAATTGCAGTGAATCCTCTACATGTGCACTTGTGTATGTGTTTTCATGCTTATGTTGCATGTTTGTTCAGCTGTCAACATGCACTGTGAGTCTGGGCTAAAATGCTAAAATAATAACATAATAAACATAAATGTCTTAGTGCACTGACTACATATGCACTTAACTGTGTGCTTTCTGTAAACACCAGAATGGGTACACTCCCTTGTTTTGGGCCCCTGAGCCTAGGAGCCTGTGTGGATCTTAATCCACCGCTGAAGATGTTAGCACTGTAAACTGTATGTCAAGTGGAAAAAGTACTTCATGAAGACTGCTTATTATAAATTGACTGACAATATTGGATATGTTATGTACATTGATTAGCCGTATCAACTGCTCTTAATGTAAAAAGACCAAATAAATCATATTGCCTTTTTTATATTGCCTACATTCCAGTTTTTTCAACTACCACTCAATGGTGGTTGAAAACTGTGTCCCGAAGAAGTCATATTTGGAGCAAATAACACTTACTCTTAACAGCAGCTCTGACAATAGTTCCAGCAGTACATACAATCACAGGTTTATACTGATCCGCTGATTCTAGTACCGTTTCTGTCCTAACAACTCATTCACAGGGACTTGTATAGTGGACACTCAACATAAATGGTAAATGGCGCGCTTATATAGCACTTTTATCCAAAGCGCTTTACACTGTGTCTCATTCAGCCATTCACACACATACTCGCACACCAATGGTAGCAGAGCTTTCATGCAAGGCGCTAACTTGCCATCGGGAGCAACGTGGGGTTCAGTGTCTTGCCCAAGGACACTTTAGTGGACAACCCGCTCTACCACCTGAGCCACAGCCGCCCCATAACATAAACATAAACATATTAAAAACATGATGTTATTTAACAAAGAAAAACATGGCATTGTTTATATGGTGAAGTTTTCTGTAAGGATACTTTTATTTAACATTTATGGAAGGAGTCTCGGGTGTCAGCACATTGTAATAAGCCTACCTCTGACAAGTCTTCAGGACAGATGAGTTTGTACTTTCCAGTTTCTTGGTGGCATGACAAGCTGCGTTGTTTTTTTGTTGTTGTTTTTTTTGTCTTATTAATCGAGAGAGAGAGACAAAGAAGACGGCCTGCTGATGGAACAACTGTTTCAAGCTACTATAATGTAAGTGATAACAGGAACTAACTTGTTGCAGATGTTCCACAATGTTAAATATTAATAGGTGGTTAAAAAAGTACAATGTAACATTCGTTAATAAATTATACATAGGGACAAAATGATGACTCATTAATTTTTTTGCAGTCTCAATTTCAGAAGCCTGAAGTCCTGAAACGATGTCTAGAAGGCATGAGGGAAGGTATTGTACATTGGGAATCCTGGATTTTTAAGCAGCAGATATGTGACCTGTTATTTACATCCATCCATTCGTTTTCCGTACTGCTTATCCTACACACGGTCACTGTGGAGCCTGGAACATATCCCAGGGAACTCGGGGCACAAGGTGGGGGACACCCTGGACAGGGTGCCAACCCATCACCGGGCACAATCGCACATACATTCGCACACTATGGGCAATTTGGAAATGCCAATCAGCCTAAACCTGTCACATGTCTTTGGACTTGGGGAGGAAACCAGAGTACCCCCGAAACACGGGGAGAATATGCAAACTCTGTGCACACAGGGCACACATTATTATTATTATTATTAGTAGTAGTAGTAGTAGTAATAGTAGTAGTAGTAGTAGTAATAGTAGTAGTAGTATTGTTGTTGTTGTTGTTGTTGTTGTTTCAGCAGTTGCATTTAAAGGAATTTTGAAAGTTGGCGCATCCTCAATACCCCCACTTCCCATGTCCTTGAGGTCTGGTGTCTAATATCTGTTAGGAAGCAGGAGTTTTTGCCTCCTACATCTTGCACACCTAAATTGAAACACTTTTCTGTAGCACTGACATGGAACAGCCTTGTGTTAGTGTTGCAGACAGTAAGGTGTCATATCTCGAAAAAGGGTGTTAGACCTCTAGATCAAAGATTATTCTTCGGGACACAGTGCTTCTTCGTATAATTCATGCAGTTGCTTTCTAAAGAATTTCACACACATTTGTTGTTACTAGTTGGTTTTGGAGAAAGTATCCAAACTCGCAGCCTTGTTTACTCTTACACTGAATAACACATCTGAGAAAGTCAGGTAGGGCTGGGCAATATGACAATATAATATTCATATCATGATAAAATAGGTCAGAATACACTTTTCTGAGATACTGCAGGTATTATGATATCTTGTTCTAACTTTTTTTTTTTTTTTATAAATAGCAATGACAAACTCTCATTAGAAGCAACTGATCTGATGTTAAAATTTTGCACTGAAGGTTTAACTGTAAAATTGATTGTGAAATAATTTTTTGTTAGAACTCATTACATTTATTACAATTTATATTGAACATTTTTCTGTGTAAAATGAATTTACATATCATACTTATTATGTATTGCAAAATGTCAAATATCGTGATACGATATTTTTGTCATATTAACATTATCCACACCATAGAGCCAGGTAATAATGTCTACTTTTATGAAACCTAAATCATTTGAGCATTTTATTTCACAGTGGTCATATGGGTTAAAATCAATACATGGTGGTTTATGGGAATTGATTGTATTTCATTTTTGTGGATGGGAAACCGGTCTTCTCCTGGAACTCAATAAGAAATAGTCTTGTGCTGAAAGAAAGTTTAGCCATGTGTACAGTTGGGCTGACGTTTTCCACAGCAAGCAGTCGGACTGCCAAAAACTGCTCCAATCTGGTTGAATGGTGTCTGTGTGAGTCAATGCACTGAGTCACAGGATTACCGAGAAGTTCACTGGGTTTGTTACAGAAGTAGGCTTCTGGAATTTTCTAGCAATATGAATGAAAAAAACATGAGGCATATGAACACATTTTTGTGTAGTTTTATTACTTTAAATAACATTGAGATATACATAGTTCATACGTTGGTTATGGGCACAATCACATACACATTCACACATGATTGGACATGCTAATCAGCCTACCATGCATGTGGGGGCTGCGTGGGGGAGAAAACCACAGCACAGTGAGAACATGCAAACTCCAGACACACAGGGCTGTGGCAGGAATCAAACCCCAACCCGGGAGATGAGAAACGAATGTGCTAACCACTAAATCACTATGCGGCCTGATGTACAAATCACCACTGGTAATGTCTACGGAAGCTGACTATACGTGTTGGTACATTGATTCCATTGTGTAATCTGATTAGTAGCACTAGCTACCACATAGTTAGTAATAAGTGCAATAAACCCTGATCTGATCTATGAAAGGGTTGAACATCCAGCCACTTCCATTTGCCTATGACCATGTGACCAGTGTGCTATCTTATATGAAAATGAATTCCATATTAGTTGCTGTGGATATATGTTTGTCATCATGACGAATAACAAACATATGTGCACAGCAGCTAATAGGGAATTAATTTTCATATCAGATAGTGCACTTTTCACATGGCCATAGGCAAATGGAAGTGGCTGGATGTTCGACCCTTTGTCACACAGACTGGGCCTTAGGTAAGGTCACTGATGTAAATTAGTTTATCGACAGTAAAACAAGAACAGATGCAAGACTCATAAGGGCTATGGCTATGACAATGGGTTTACATAAGTAAAGAAATAAGAGGTTAGCATATTTGCATCGCACCTCAGGGTTCGGGGTTTGAATCCCTCCTCTGCCCTGTGTGCATGGAGTTTGCATGGAGACTTCCCCAAGGCCAAAGACATGCGTTGTAGGCTGATAAGCATTTCCAAATTGTCCACAGTGTGTGAATGTGTGTATGATTGTGCCCTGCGATGGGTTGGCACCCCATCCAGGGTGTCCCTCACCTTGTGCTCTGTGTTCCCTGGGATAGGCTCTAGGCTCCACCTCGACCCTGTGTAGGATGAGTGGTATGGAAAATGGATGGGATGGATGCACAGGATAAATATTCAAAAATGCTTGAAATGGAAGTATCCTTCTTACACATATATTTTGACTTACATTTAATTGTTTTCTGTCATCTGTCATCAGGCTCAGTTTTCCTTCTCCTGCTCTTGCCATGGCATGTTTTGCACTTTCACTCACCATGCTCACATATTTTGATATGGATTTGCACTTGTTTTGTTAATTTCCATTTCCATCATTTCCATCATATTAATTCCCTGATACAGTGGTACCATGGTATTTCATTTTCAATTACACAATTATTGAATGGTCCATAATATTCCTAGGGATATCAGTGACATAAAGTTGGGTTTTATTGAAGGCATGAGGAATTGACGGAGTAGAATGGGTTCTCTCTAGTTAGTTCTTATGTGTATCGTTTGTTGTGAGTCATTCATTTCACATACATGAATGTTAGGAAAAAACATGTCTAAAATAATGTCATAGTTTTACAGTCATGTTCCAACCACAGAAAAGGGTCGATCACCCTTAGTCTTAGTCTTAGTATGACAATGGAGGACAGATAAAAGCAGTTGCTTACAAGAGGAAATATTTTGTCTTATGAATGTCACTGAAATGAATGAAGGTCATTGTTTATTGACCAGCACTATTTAATATCACTACTGACAGATGGATCAAATGTGTTGACCTTTGAAAACAAATCTGTTCACAGAACACACTTTATCCTTCTCTCTGACAGGTGAGTCAGTCTTACTGAGTGATGTGCAGCATGCAAACAGTGCCATTTCTGAGGATGGTATTACACTGGTGGGGGCATGTTAGAAATGAAGGACATGCTAGATTGGAGCGGCAACATTTATCAAGTCAGCTTGGGATGCATGGACATACTTGACGGTCTTTGCTGATAGATGAGTTTGATGTCGATTGTAAAGGTTAACTGTGATATCCATAACTACACTTAGTTGACAGTTTATTAGGTACACCTATAGTGTCACTCAGAGATTAGGGCTTTATGGATTACTGATCAAAAGGTTGTGAACTTGAATCCTGGTCCTGCCAAGCTGCTACTGTGGGGTCCTTGAGTAAGGAGGCCCTTAACCATCATCTGCTCAGTTGAACTGTAACTTGCTTTGGATATACTGTAAGTGCCTGATAAATGAAAAAGAAAAAAAAAGTATTATAAAGGTATAATAAAGGTTTGTACACCGTTTTTGATGGTGAACCAGACTGGGGATTGCAGATTAATTTCATTTTGAGGGGAAGTGGTATCTCAGTGGTTAAGTCTTTAAGCAACTGACTGGAAAGTGACGAGTTCAAATCCCAGCACCACCAAGCTGCCACTGTTGGCTGCATAAGCAAGGTTCTTAACCTTTAATTGCACAGTTGTATCTTGCCTCAATTGTATGTTGCTATGGATAAAAGCATGCAAAACAAATAAATAAAAATGACATAGCAAGTGGAAATATCTTGAATATAGTCAATAGTATCTAGAAATATCTATTATAGCATTGCAATAATAATAATAATAAAAAGATTATTAAACCCTATTAGACCCTTTTAGTTTATAATTTCTGTCATTTAATAGTTTTTTTTTCTATTGGTGGATAATTTTGCTAATGTTAGGTGTTTATATCTAGACAGTCACATATTTACAATATAGACGCATATTTGAGATATAGCAGGTTTAATAATAATAGCAATTATAATTATACTATTATTATAGAATATATAATAAACTATATATAACCAATAAATATATTTGTTTTATTGCAATCATACAGTAAGAAATGCTAAATGATTTGGACTATATATTCGAGATATTTCGCAGTGTAGGCGAATGTAAATCTTGTCCCCACGCTGAGGTACTGACTGTATCCCATCTGTTGCTATGTATAATCGATCATGTGCCCTGGACTTCATCTATCAGTTTAAAGGGACCACCAAAGGACCTCCACTGAGCAGATACCTGTATATGAGCACTCACACTCACACTCAATGCCACTGTCACTCCTGTGCTTAGACTGAGATTGTCCTGACATGTCTTTTATCCGTTTCAAATGTGTTCTACATTTTGTTTCCATCTTTAGCCTCCACAGAGCCTGTGGAAAGAGCTGCAGTAAGAGGTTTCAGTGACGTTTCTTGTCTCCATGCCAGGGAAGCATGTGATTGCGCGCTCCCGTACCGTGCACGCGCCACATAGACTGTAGTTGTCAGTAGGTTGTGTAGTTCTGCTGTAACTCCGCGCTGAAGATAACCGACTGCTGGAAAATAAGTGTTATGACCTTCAGGCTATTAGAGGGTCGACCTCCCTCTTGAATTCGACTGATCAGAATATCGGATAAGAGACTGTTCCTGCTGTGTTTATTTATTTATTTATTTTTTGTAAAGTCTTGCAGCATATTTGTAAAGACAGTTGGACACGTCCTTCACTCTATCGGCCTTGGGAACCAGCTAGCTTTAGCCATTTGTTTTGTCGCGGCGGTGGATCAGGGGTAAAACCTTACACACTGAGAGGTTTCACCCAGGAATGGATACTGGAGTTGTCACCGAAAAGAAAAGGTATAGTGAAGGTCTTTCCGTGCTTTGTATTCCCCTGCAGTGGGTTAAACGCGGTGTGATGCCTTAAAGCTCGCGGTGCTGCTGTTAGCAATGATGCTTCCAGCTAACACTTAAGTTAGCAAACAACATTTCTGGTAGCCGGGTGGCCATTTTGTGTCTAAGGTCCGTCTGAAGCGTTTGTCCCACAATAAGTTTGCACACAAGACAGACAATGCATTTAGACACTCTGTACCGTACAGAGAAATGCTTTATTTTGAATTAAAGTTTATTTTTGCAACATTGAAGAAATATCTATATAAAAAAAGAGCTATGTAGACAATACTGGAAATACTGTTATAGCTGAACTATAGCTCTCTACCCGTTAGCCTATTACAGTATTTGAATGTACCTTTTCCTTTAATTATTTTTTATTAGCTAAAATTATATAGCTTATATTTGCAGTCTGAGGATTTATTTTTATTTTCTTAACGTTAATGACTTTAGACGAAAATGGAGACCGGGTTTCTCCATATTCTGTTCTTCACAAGGTATTTCTGTAGTGTGGAGTACAATAAGCTGAGCCTGGTAATAATAGCCAGCGGCTGCTTTCATCTTCATCATCATCTTCATCTTCTTCATCATCATCATTATTATTATTATTAATAATAATAATAATAATATCATTAGTATTATCATCTCCTGCCAATTAATCTGTAAGTTTGAGTGAATGTTAAATGGTGACTTTAGTTAATCTGTAATACATATATATATATATATATATATATATATATATATATATATATATATATATATATATATATAATGTGTGTGTGTGTGTGTATTATTATTATTATTATTATTATTATTATTATTATTATTGAAGGCATGAGTACACATGGAATTGACCATTTAACCCATATTTAGGTGCCATGTACATATCTGACTTCTGTTTGGCCCTGCATTTCACTCATATCTTGCTCAGCATAAGCTTTGACGTCAATGGGATTTCCTGTTTAGGCTTCTGGCAAGTCTTTTGCCTGATCTTTACCAGGAAAATGAGTAACTTGTCTCTTACACTTCCTATTTATTCTCTGTTTTCGGTATGCTTTGTGTGTGTGTGTGTGTGTGTGTGTGTGTGTGTGTGTGTGTTTGTGTGTATAAGGTCAAGACAAACAATAAAAGTTGCAGTGCCAAAATGATACCATTCAGGATTTTTTTTGTTTGAGCAATACATGTAACACTTCCAACACAAACTTGCGATGATAATGCGGTAACCTTTTGGCAATACACAAGCACATGACGCACATTCGCTGCTGAAATGAGTATATGTAGGCATTGCAACACATGATTTCTCTTACTGTTAGGATTAGTGTCGCCACACTGTATCAAGTGTGATGTATTTGAATGGTGTGGTCTCATTGACTACATGTTGATTAACATAATTAACAGCTAAGCTCATAAGCCACTTAACAGCCTCTTGTTAAGTTTTCTACACTTTGAGGATAGTGTCCCCTGCCGATGGATAATCCTGCTCCTGTTTGCCTGACATGCTTCCTAGTGTTTTGTTTTCACTAGGTCATGTGAAAGTCATTTTGTACTATGGGATTAAGCATTCACTTTGTACATATGAAAGATGTCTTGTTTAATTTAAACAGGCATGGTATGTTTGTATGTTTACGACCGTACAGAGCGGTGATGGAAATTGAGTAATTTTTGTAGACTAGTAACTGGATGAATTTAAAAGCAATATTTCAAGTACAAGTTTGAATCTATACTATAGACCCATTTTCTACACCCAGTGTCACAAGAGATAAATAATATTTTTTGTGATCATTGCGTCCATAAAAGCTTGGTTTTGCTGTGGCTTAAAAAAAAATTTGCAGTCCAGTTTAAGGAGTTTTTTGTACTTGAATTGGTGAAATTGTAATTGCATGAGATTGTTTTGCGCGGTCTTTCACAGTGATGTTTGTTGGTAATTGAGACCTTTTAACTGTACTCATGTTTGACGCTCGTGAATCGAAGAGGGCTTTGGCTGAATGCGTGTTGTGATGATGTCACACGACGCGTCTTGATCCAAATATCTTAAGCATGTCTGAATATTATGAAATTCCTCTATTTTGTGTTCATTTCTGTGATCATGACATCGCAAAATCTTGGAAGGACTGAAAAGCGATAGTTAACTTAATGTAATAATATATAGCGAGCTGGTTAGCTAGTTAAATGCATTTGTACATACTTAGGGAAGCAAATTCAGACATGTATATGTCTAATGCTGCACATTGTGTTTGTGCCCAAGACAAAAAAGTCCGGATGTTGCTATGAGCTTGTGTCACACATAAAAGATAATATTCAAGTCTGGCTAGCATCCTTATTTTCCCTCAATATGTCTGAATGCATGACGACTGCATATGGTACTAGCAGGAGGTCTGTATGATGTCTTTGTGCTGCATTTTATGCATCGCAAGATCAAATGCCGACGCCGTCCATAGCCGTGAGTCCACGAGAGCAAAATTAGCCAGGTGGGAGGTATGGCATGCTCTCTCTCGCCTGTAAATAGCATGTTCCTGAGTTTGTTAGAAAAGATTCGGTTGGCTGGCTTCATGTGTCTAGTAGAAAACAGGTGTTCTTCACTCTCTCTGCATGGTAGGTGACAGGTGGGTGGGAATTGGCTGAGAACAAATTAGCCCTCGGCTGATGTGTGTAGTGCAGCAGGTGGGTAATACAGTATTGAAGACAAAGCACATTATGTTTATATTTAACGTACAAACCAAATGAAGACATGTTTTTGTTAAAGTCAGTAGGGAGTAGGGATTTTTCTGTTGTTGAACCTTCTTTGTCTTCCAGGCATGGAGCCTGGACGTTATATTTGGTTGTGTCGGGCATCTGGTTATTTGTTTTGTCCACCCTGTGTCGTACATTTAGATTTGACATATCTAACTAGTAGAACGAGATCTTAAATCACAAGGCTGTTTCACAAGGCTGTTTAAACGAGATCTTATCACAAGGCTGTTTCAGAGGAAACATTTCAACTTTGGGCCCGTGCATCCTTTTTATTTCTCGGCTCTGTTAAGGTGCTTTGAGGAGCTGTTTAAAGTAAACAAATGTATTCAAATTGTAATAGTAAATATATATTTTGTGCCAGGCCACACATAACATTTGTTATGTGTTTACAATGACTTTGTGTTTAAATCTTTTGTATACTCTACACTACATGTTGCCAAACTAATAGGTTCTTAGTCGATATTTAGATGAGTATTGTAGCACGAGTACTACCAAAGGGTGTAAAAACCCTCGGTTGTTTTAACGTGTGACTGTAAAGTTGTTTAGGAGAACGTTATACCTGTATAACGTACAACAACATGCATAACACACACATTACATGGAGAGTGCCAGCGTGAAAGCTGCAAAAAAATAGAGAACTATATTTCTAGGGCTGAACCATTTCCCTTAAAGTAATTGAGTAATTCGCTTGCAAAAAAATATTTCATTTGACTTCTCTGTTTTAAAGCTTCTTTTTTATAGGATGCGTATGTGATTGATCTATACAGCACAGTTCACGGCTGATAATTACTGGCGCATAAAGAGCCGATATTTTAGTAAATTAACTGTACGTAAGTGCAGAGACGGATGACGAAATGACCATGGAGAGAAAGACGCTAAAAAAGACAGATCTTGTCAGTAGTTTGAATTTGTTTCTAAATCAGAACTAAATCATAAAAATACTGTATACCACCTGCTCATACAGGATTTTAAGGAGGTTTTTTTGGTGATTGTTGTAGGCCAAATGCTTGATTTTGCTGCGTCTTTTTTCAAAATGCGTGATGCAGTTTGCAGAGTTTTGTGTGTTTTTGCAGAAAACTACTTAAATTGGTGAAATTGCAATTGCATGAAATTGTTTTGCATAGGGCTGTGACGGTGGCAGTGTTTCACCACCGCAGTGAGTGGTTGTTTTTTTTGGGGGGGGGGTTCCCTTTTGTATATCAGTTTGTGTATTAATGTAAAATCTCTCACTATATGGTAGGTTATACAAATGAATATCGCAACTGTTATTATTATTATTATTATTATTATTATTATTATTATTATACTTGTATGCCAAGCACTGTACTTTGTACTTGTCATAGTGCCCACTGAAGCAAAAACTTTAACGTTACGTGTGATGTGACTCCACCACCGCGGTGGTAAAACTACCACCGAGAGAGCTTCACCCAGGATGCTTCTCTTAAAGTTCCCAAATGGGCAGAAGGGCTTGTTGGCTACTTCTCCTTAGCTCAAAATGGAAACTACATTTTTGTGAAAAAGTTTAATATAAGTAGAAATGTCAAAACTATTAGTTAAAAAAAATCTAGAAATCACTGCTCTTCAGCCATTTTATTAAGTTTTAAGCACAGCTGTTCTGCCCGTGTATTAATATGTTATTGATGTTGAATCGGCTTGGCCGGTTTCCCATCGGGAGTACTCATCAAAGTTTAACAGCATTATAGTGACTGTTTTAGTTTAGTGTTTTAAATTAATATCCCGTATTAACATTGAACACTTTTTGTAGCGGTGTTTATAAGCTTGAAATAGTATAGTCTTTAAAAAGTATAGTCTGTAATAGGAAAGAAATTGTTATTCATTTGTTAATTTAGTACCAACCTTGTAAAGAAACATGAATTTAGACTAAAGATTCGCCTTCTTAAATACCCTCCAATTTTTATGGATATTCCTTTGTCTGTGTGTGAGGTGCATAGCTTTATCCTTAATCGTTGTCTCATGCAGACTTCGTATGTTGCAATATCCTTTTAAAATAGGTTCATTCCTGCGTTTCTTTAACAGTCATTTCCTTCTTACCATTGTGCCGAAGCTTCTTTTCTAATTAATATAACTTCTGTTTTAAAATGCTGTTCTGCATCCTGGCAGTGTGTTGGCAGCTTTGATGCACTTCCTTCCCTATTCTTGTAGGCCAAAGACAGCCCGCTATGTCATTGTTTTAGCAAGTATGGTTTTCTAGCTCTTACAAAGAGGGCAAGTTTTTATTGTTCTGCTTGTAATATCAGTAGGACAACTAACCCTGGGAAAGAACTTGTATTCAGGTTGAAATGACTTGCCCTTTCATTCTGCTCTGCATGGGAATTTCCATCTTCTTTTATTCTCTCTTTCCTTCCTGATAGGTTTTGTCTAAATTTGGGCAATATAATGCACACATGTAGCCATAAAAAATCATATTCATTTCTCAGACAAACCACTCGTAAAATTGCCAGATAAACCATTTTTGTTTTACTCCACCTGATGGTGAAGCTCATCATCTTCGACAGTTTGACATGTGCCATGTTGTCTGCAATAAACAGTGCCATGAGCAGGATACTGGGCTTTTTAAAGAGAAGTCGTTTACCATATATGGTGATTCTGGGGCGTTTCTTTGCGCAAATGTCGTAATTGTGCAGCTGTTTTCGTCACTTGTGTGACTGTCAGGCACAATCATTTTATTGCAGTATTATACTATTTACATGCAGATCACTGCGGTAATGAAGTGTAACTCCGGAGAAAAGTGTGGTGCATTGTTGAAAGCAGAGCTGTTTTCATAGCGCACTTGAAAGTCCCCAAGTGATGAGTTAGATACACAGCAATTTTGGCTGCAGAACATTAGAAAAGATAACTAAAATGTCCACTGTCTGGGACTCTCGAGCAGCCAAAAACCGAGTCTGAATCCCGATGATGTCTGAGTCATCCGTGGCTGGGAATCCAAGAGAGCAAATTTGGGAGATATTCTCCCCGGTGTCGGCTGGAAGCTGCCATGTCGTAGGGGATAGGGTGTGTGGGCGGGAATTCCCAAATGACCAAATTGGGAGAAAATATCATCTAAGTTTAATGTAATGAAGAACATTATAGTTAAAGAGAACTGAGGTTCTGAATGGTGTCGCTTTTTAAGATGCATCAAAACACACCCTGAAATGCTCATGTGTTCCCTGTCCAGCCCGGTAGCTTGCAAATGGAGTTTGTTTTTCATACTTTTAGTACATGCATGCACAGAAGTGTTGTTGTTTTTTCCACCTCTCAACTTATTAGTGATAAAAGTTTCTACTATTAAATAGGAGTGAACAGAAAGTAAAAAAAACTTTAAGTCAGTGATGCTGGGGTTTTTTTTCTCCAAAAAACAAATTCAAGGAAAAATGTTCCCTCACTGTTTCTATTTTTGACGATCACATAAAGCAATTTCATTATCAAAATACTACACTTCACAAATCATTTCATTAACATATAACAACAACCAAATAACCAGTATAAAGATCCCGGCACCAGCTGCTAGTTCTGTGTGTCCTCCTGCTTCTGTATGTTTTTCATCACAAAAAAAAAAGGATAAATGCTGTGGTAGTTACCATTCTGATGTGATGCATAAACATTATAGCACCAAGTTGGTGTAATAATGTTAGCATTAAAGCCTATGTACTTGCTAGCTAGCTAGCTTACCATGTTATACATGCTGGAAGGTTTATAGTGTCATTGTGTGATCTACTCCTTTTTTACACATAAAAAGTGTAGACAGATTTTGCAACACTTAAGGCTGCTTTGGTACGGATTCAGTTATTCTGACTTGAGTTATATTCGAAAAGATTTGGCTCCTGCTTCATTCTGCTTCAGTGTATTTGAAGCACACTAACAAGACATGGGACTATTTTTAAAGCAGACAGCGCTCTTTTATTCTACGTGGACACTTCAGAAGTAGAGCGTGTGGGTGGTTTCCACAGACCATTTCCGTTTCTTTAAACTCGCTTATAATGGAAGTTTGGGCCAGTCACTAAAGGCTTATGCAAAACACATTTTATAGACTGTAATGATGATTTCTTGAGTTAAAGGTATTTGATCTACATTTTGCAGTGTGTTACTGTTTGGTGAACTAGAAATGATGTTTTTAATGTTTTAGATGTTGAGTTGTTATTATTATTATTATTATTATTATTATTATTATTATTATTTAAATTCCATTACACCGAACTCTATTTTAATGCAGGTTTTAACATTTTATAATATTTTAAAAGTAATAAATAGCATGTAAATAATAGACCTATGCAATTGTTTCCTCTAGTAGGTTAAAGTTGAGGGAGGTTCTGCTTTAAAGCCACAGAGAAAACATTCATTTTCATTTCTGGCTTCATTGCGGTGTATGTGGGGAACAAGATAACTGACCAGATGAATAACTTGTAAAGACTTCTCTTTTCACTTGCATTGTATGATGTTGTTTTAGTCTCTGTTTATCATGGGAACTTGGATAAAAGGATACTGACTGTGGCCATAACTCACCAACCTTTAGTCTTGGTAAATAATCTATTCTGCAGTACCATCACTCCACCACATCTAGCCAAACTCCAGTGACCACTTATTCGTGTTGCGTTTGTGCTGGGCCAGAAAGACTGCATATACAGGGGCTATGCAAATGAGGTGACCTCGCATTTACTTCCCATGTCTCAGTCAGGCTTATCAGGAGTCTTGTAGGTGAAGTGCGAAAATAATTCCCTCATTGTCTTTCCAGGGTGAGCTCGGAGCGCAGGAAGGAGAAGTCCAGGGATGCGGCCCGATGTCGCAGGGGCAAGGAGTCTGAGGTGTTCTATGAGCTCGCAAACCATCTGCCCCTGCCCCACAATGTCACCTCCCACCTGGACAAGGCCTCCATCATGAGGCTCACCATCAGCTACCTGCGCATGAGAAAACTGCTGAACTCTGATCAGTCTAAGGGTCAGTGGATGTTTATGATCATTTTAGTGCTGTGTTACCTGCGTCAAGTGAAACCTTTTCGGGGGATTTATATATAATCCAAAGCTGTTAAGACTAGGGTTGCAAAATTTAAGGGATTTCTTTGGTCAATAATTGACAAATGTAAGGCAGAATTAAACATATCTTTATAGACAATTGGCTGTAAAGGAAAATGAAATATATATTTAAACAAAAAAGTCCACAGAACATACATAGGCTAGTTATGGACTCATCACCACATCAGCGTCCACAGTACCTCGTTAGGGGTCGACCAATTATCGAAGCTGATATTCAGCATTTCTCTGATTATCGGAATCTGCATTTGAACAAGTTTACTTGCTGATAAAAATGTTTTTTTCTTTTATGTATGTGCATATCTGATGCAACCACAACCAAGAAAAAAAAAAAAAAAAACACCTACACACACACTTATGTAGTCTGGCCCAGTCTCCCACCCACACCAATACTGGATTGCTTGAAATGTGGGTGACTCTTGGAGTACACCCAACCAACACTTCTGTAGTCTGTGTCTATGTCCTGCCTGCTCGCAGCGCTCTTGGATTGGTATAAATGTGGACCACGTGTTGAGTAAATCCAAACAAACGTGCTTTTCAGTGTTTGTGAGAAACGCAGAAATGAAGCAGCGCCTGCATTCACTTCCACAGTGAGAGAAGAGGTAAGAACATGTCGAGGTTGAACAATGCAAAAAGTCCTGTCATTTTGCTCGCTCGCTCACTCACTCACTCTCGCGCACACACCCACATCACACACGTTGAGCCGACGATGACTGACATAAGTATACCTTTTGCACAGTTTTGTTCTAATATTAAACATTATAGTTCATTTAATGTAAGTTGTGAGTAAGAGTAGCATTCTTGTGCATATTTTACACTACAAAAATACAGTTTATGATAAATTCATGTTGGCTCCAAACATCAGTCATCTGTGTCCTTGATTACTAATAATCAGTATCAGCCCTGGAAAAAAAAAAACAAGAAAAAAACATAACGGTCGACCCCTATACCTTAGGATGAGAAGTCACAAGGAGCAAATCCACACACCTGCTAGTTTTTCTTTAAAAATAAATCAAAGGAATCTATGCATGTCATCAGGTGTTGCAGGTAAGCGCAAGTGCCATTGCAGTACCATTATCAACTTTTTTTTGTGGCAGCAGATTAATCATTGACTAGTTAATTTGTGTTAAGTGTTGTAACAAATCATCTTAAGTCCTAGTGTTGGATCATGGCACATGCAATGGGTAAATCAGTTAAAGCTATCAGTGTTACTGAGATCTGATCGAAATGTGATATGGGTAGTGGGTTCAGACAGTCTCTGTTTGCTGGGTGCATATTTGCAGATTCCAGCACTAGATGTAGATTTCTTAACTAGCTTTGCTGTGAGAGTAATTGGAAGAAGAACTAATGCTAGCATTAGCTAGTATTATTAGAACCTATTAGAACGGTTCAGTATAACAATGCATCTTTTAGCAGCATAAAAACCGTCTGCTATTAATGGTGGTGTAGGGAAGTTCATAATGATGTTAAATGATAAAAGTAGTCAGGCTGAACTCTTTCCCCCTCTCTCTCTCTCTCTCTCTCTCTCTCTCTCTCTCTCTCTCTCTCTCTCTCTGTTGTTAGATGGCACAGATAAAGAGTCTGAACTGGAGAGCCAGCTCAACAGCTTTTACCTGAAGGCCCTGGACGGCTTCCTAATGGTGTTATCTGAGGATGGAGACATGGTCTATCTCTCTGATAATGTCTGCAAATGCATGGGCCTCACACAGGTAGATGTTTACCCAAGTTTATTTAGCGTTTGTGTTTGGAGATTGTCCGTGTAACGCTGTTTGTTCATCTCCTTGTCTCTCAGTTTGATTTGACCGGCCACAGCATTTTTGACTTCACACATCCCTGTGATCACGAGGAAGTAAGGGAGATGCTGGTGCACAGAACTGGTGAGCCACTCACTGCATCTCATATAATTGTCATTACATTACGTGGTAGCCGATTTAAAAAGTTCCTCTTGGTAGTAATTAAATTCATTTAAGTTGAGTTTCGCTAATGACCTTTTGTTCCTTGCTTATTGTGTAGGGTCCAAGAAAACCAAGGAGCAAAACACCGAGCGAAGCTTCTTCCTTCGCATGAAGTGCACACTCACTAGTAGAGGACGCACTGTCAACATCAAGTCTGCCACATGGAAAGTAAGTCTGTGTTCATTACTAATTACTCCATACTTTCCTAAGCAGAGATGTAGACATGGTACAGGGAGCCTAACCACGGAAACAAACTGAGCCACCTTAATCTTGTGGTCAAAATCCCAGTGTGCATCTGAAATGACATCTTAGTTAGGACAGGCACACATCAGCAGGAAAATGGAGACTTTTTCTCGATAGCACCTAAAACAATAGTACATTATGTTGTCAGGTTATCTTAACTACCGTCTTGTTAGTAGTGATGCACCGAAACCGAAAATTCTGTGCCAAAACCGAAAATTCAGGATGCACTTGGCCAACAACCGAAAGTTTGTTTTTCTTTTTTTTTCCATTCTAAAATAGTTTTTTTTTTGTATAATTGTGTTAATATTAGACTTTTTCATTCATTTCATGAATGTAATGAATCTGAATTGGAAAAACTACAAACCAAAAAAATCCTCACACTTTTATTGAAATGAACACACCAAAACAAAAACAGTATGAAATATATTATTCTTCATTCGGTTCTGTAACAGTCAAATTTAACAGATTTTTTTAACCAAATAATGTACAGTTAACTTTTATGATCTGCAAAACAGCAGTCACGTAATGAACTTAGAAACTTGCAAATACAAAAAGTTGAAATATGCGACACAATCATTTTAATTAAAACAACACGTCAAACACAGAACGGAAGAGGGCTTATTTCTCTTAATTTCTGCAGAACACACACTGCAGATTGCAAATTTGATGTCCTTATCAGAAATTTGACGTATTTCCTAACCGCTGACATGATCGGTGTTTGTTGGGTAACCATTGACAAGATCAAGAGTGAAAAGACTTTTTTTTTTCCCCTCTCTCTTTTGGCCAAAAACCGATAATGGCATTTTTGGCCGAAGATTTTTGGCAGCCGAAATTTCGGTGCATCCCTACTTGTTAGTACAAGAGGCAGTTTTTCTTTTAGTGAGAATGTAAAAGATTTGCTCATTCTTGCTGATCCTGATCTGTTTTGTCTTCCAGGTTCTTCACTGCACAGGACATGTGCGTGTTCAGGAGCACAGTGAGAGTTCAGGGGGCGTTGGATTTAAAGAACCCTCCATTACCTATCTGGTTCTGATCTGTGAGCCCATCCCTCATCCCTCCAACATCGAGGTGCCTCTGGATAGCAAAACCTTCCTAAGCCGCCATACTCTGGACATGAAGTTCTCGTACTGCGATGAGAGGTGAAGCGAGTTAATCATACTGTACTAATTAAATCAAATGCTTTCATTTTCACTAGCTTCACATTATTTCATACACCAATGCCACATGAAAATGTACTTGTTTTTATGTAACTTTAAAAAAAAAAAAATGGAATTGTATTGTAGAGCCATGTTTTCTGTTCTCCCCTCCCATGGAGGTGTTTGTTCTTCTATTTCTTTAACCATTATTCTTTTAGCCATTCATGAGGTTTCTAGTCACTGTGTTAAACCAACTTCCTCAGCTCAAGCATAGAGTATTTACAATAAGGTGAGGGGAAACCTTGCCTTTATCACCACCTAGTGGTTTTTAAAATAATTCCCCTTACAATGGGGAAAGATGTTTTAACAGACTGTGCGCATGCTGAACTTTTTTTTTTCCTCCCTGGTCAACTTGCATTTAATAATGATGATAACATTTATTAAATTATATTCTAACAAAATCACTTTTAAATAGGTAGCACACCTGTTTTTAATCACATACCTTAATGCAAACTGGGTAGCCTTTCTGTAATTAATCATTTCTCTATTATATAATCTATAATATATTGACCAGTGCCTTGAAAACAAGCTGTTTTTTTCTACTGTATAGTTACATATGGCAAGAATGACAATCATGCACTCTGTTCTCTCTTAATGCACCAGGAATAAATTGTTATCTCTCTCAGGTCTGTATATGATTAATCTTATTCTTTGTCTATTAGAATCACGGAGCTGATGGGATATGAGCCAGATGAACTGCTAAACAGGTCTGTGTATGAATACTACCATGCCCTGGATTCTGACCACCTCAGCAAGACACATCATAATTGTAAGTTTCCATAGATCGTTTACGCGCTACTTTTATACGCTGATCGTGACGCTTCTTGTTCTTTTGTAATAACAATGCTGACACCTACGTAACAGAAACTGCAACGATCGATGTTTTTTGCATGCTAATTACACACTAAACTACCAGAAGTTTTGTGACACTACTCAGAAAAGAATTAATTTTGTGCCAGGAGAATTTGCCTGATTAGACTTTCTCCATATTCAGTGTTTGCAAAGGGCCAGGTTACCACAGGACAATATCGAATGCTGGCCAAGAAAGCAGGCTATGTGTGGGTCGAAACTCAAGCCACAGTCATTTACAACCCCAAGAACTCCCAGCCACAGTGCGTTGTGTGCGTGAACTACGTTCTCAGGTAAGACATCATTTCACATGGTCTGTAAAAGAGCAATCCTGCTCAAGCTATTAAATGTATTGCAGTGAAATGTAATCTTTTGTGATGCCACTGATGTGTCTTACAGTGGTATTGTGGAGGAGGACATGGTCCTTTCTCTGCAACAGACCGTACCTGAGAAGACTGTGGAGAAGGAGGAGGAGCTGCAGGTAGAGCAGGAGGACAAGTCAGTTATGGACATGATGAAGCTCTTCAAGAAGGACCCACTGACGTGCTCTGTGGAGAGCCCCAAGAGCCTGTACGAGAAGCTAAAGGATAAGCCGGAAGCCCTCACCGTTCTGGCTCCAGCTGCAGGGGACACCATTATTTCCCTTGATTTCGACAGCCCAGGTTAATACATCCCGTCTGTACACTTTATGACCAAAAGTTTGTGGACACCTGACCATCACACCAATATGTGGTTCTTCCCCAAACTGTTGCTACAAAGTCGGAAGCACACAATTGTCTAGAATGTCTTTGCATGCTGTAGCGTTACAATTTGCCTTCACTGGAACTAAGAGGACAAACATGTTCCAGCATGACAGTGCCTCTGTACACAAAGCGAGCTCTATGAAGACATGATTTACCAAGGTTGGAGTGGAAGAACTCAAGTGTCCTACACAGATCCCTGACCTCAACCCCATTAAACACCTTTGGGATAAATTGGAATGCTGACTGAGCCCCAGACCTCCTCACACATCAACAGTACCAGACTTCACTAATGCTCTTGTGGCTTAATGGACAAATCCTCATAGCCACGCTCCAAAATCTAGTGGAAAGCCTTTGTAGAAATTTGGCGGTTATTATAACAGCAGAGGAGGACTAAATCTGTAATGGGCTGCTCAGCAAACACATATGGGTGTCCATAAACTGTTGGCAATGTAGTATGTGGTCAACATTAGACAGTATGTCAATGGCTAAACATACAAAGAGCAGTTGCAGTGTTGTAGAGTTGATGAATTAAGTGATTTTAGTAGCCATTTGGTATGATGTTCAAGTTATGAGTGGGAAATGTAAATGTTAAAATAAAATCTCTTTGTAACAGTTATTTGTTTCAGTTAAGCTTAAAAGCATGTGATGAAGTTACACTGAACACCATCAAGAAATTTACAACAGCAACAAAACCTCTGATAACATTTTTCAGACTCTGAGATTCATGTGCTGAAGGAGGTGCCTCTTTACAATGATGTCATGCTGCCCTCCACCAGTGAGAAACTCCCTTTGCCGATGTCACCACTGGCTCCCAGCGACCCATCTCCAGACTTAGTTAAAATGGAGCCTAGAGGAGAGGAATTTTCATTCTCATCCACATCGCACCACGTCTCAGACACTGCCAATACTCCTTCTATCTCCGCCAGTTCCTCTGAGGTAGACACTTGATTGATTATTATTGAGGCCTATAGTGATGTCATTATGATTGAAAAGGAGTTCTGATGTTGTGATATTGAAAGTGTTTTCCCGCTCCCTCCCTGCAGCCCAGCAGTCCAGCAGATTACTTCCATGTGGATTCAGATATTGGCTCCGAATTTAAACTGGATTTGGTTGAGAAAATGTTTGCTACTGACACAGAAGCCGACACCCACTTTAACACAGATGTAAGATTGACCAACCTTTTCTTTTTGCCGATGTACATGCGACTCTTAAGTGTGCTTTCTCTGAAGCTGCAGTGTCTCATTTTCTGCCTTTAAGGAAATGTGCGATCTTGACCTCGAGATGCTCGCCCCATATATTCCAATGGATGATGACTTCCAGCTGCATATCCCCTCCCCTCTGGACCCACTCTCTTCTGGGCCTCAGACTGGTTCTGACATTAACTCGCTGTTCCAGCAGTCACCTCCTCGTCCATCTTCAACATCCAGCTCCACCGGCTCGATAAAACCAGAGCCATCGCCCCATGTCCCCTCTCCTCTCCACCTGCTGCAGGAGGTGAGCAGCATCTTCGTCACATCCTTCGACGAGGCCTCGGGAGCCCATGACAATACCCCACAGACGGGCAAAGCGGCCAAGAGGTACATTTTCTCCACAGGCTGCTTCTCAGTTTAACCTTGGTGATCAAAAATGTTCATGAAGAATCTTTTTCCCATGATGAATTCACGCACCCTTGTACTCATAATAGAACAAATTTACTGACATATATTTAACAAATAAAAAATGTCAGAACTGGTTGATTGGACAACAGTGGAACGATGTAAACTGCAAGATCTGCCTCTTATCATCTGTATATGCATGCCTTTCAGTCAATTACTCAAAACAGGTTTTTTTTTTTTTTTTTTTTAAATAGGTTTAAACCTTGTAAAGAACATTTTTGGGGAAATTTGAGGAGATAAATAAAAATAAAACCTTACGTTTTCAATGAGTAAAACAGTTTTGCTTTAGTTGAGAAAAAATCATAAACACTGCTGCTTGTCTGGACTGTGTTTAAAAATGTTAATCCATGCTGAAATCATGCAAAGGCAAATACAAAACGAGTGAAATGTTCAGATATTTTGACATTTAACCGGAACGGTTATGTTTGTGTGGAAGGATGTTGGAATATATTAATTATATGCATTAGCAATAATAAATAACTCCTGCTTTCCAGAATGCAAGTGGAAGACCAGGATCTTTCTACAAAGTCGTTGAATGTCCAGCGGAAGAGGAAGCTGGAGATTACCCCACTGTCTCAGGCTGTCGGGCTGGTCAGTCTACAACTGATTAATCATTTTCAAATTTTACTTTAAAATAATGTTTTATTATCAAGCACATTTCATAAGGTCTTGTTATGATATGAATGTCTATATTGTAAAGGTTGTGGAAGTCTGAAAATGATGAGTGTCTTTGTTGACTTCTGAAAAGAATGTAAATTTGCAGTAATGTAAATTTTCTTAATACGGCTTCTTTAACGATAGTAATAAAATGATATGCTATTTTTATTGCTTATTGTTGTAATTAACACTAAAACAGTGAGAAACATGTAGTCAGCAAACTTTTCATTTCATAATACTAAAATAAAATCTAACGTGCCTTTTATCGCAGGATGTTTTGCTCCAATCTGTGGATGAAGCTGTTGAGCCTGGAAAGAGGGCCAAGGTGCTGGAGGTTAAAGGTTCGAGCTTGCTTGGCGGGAACAAAACCATTCTGATACTACCGTCTGGTGAGTGACATAAACCATAAAGTGATCATCTCTTACTACTCTCAACAACTAAAGCTCTATCTCTCTTACGGAAATGTTATTAGGCGTACTGTGCGTTGCGTCCCCTGCTTTGCCTTTTGTTTGCTGGTTTAAAAAAAAGTAATGGCTTTTTTTTTCTTCTCTGAAGATGTGGCCAGTCGTTTGCTGTCCAGCTCATTTGAGAGCAGAGGAGGGTTACCACAGCTGACACGCTACGACTGCGAGGTCAACGCCCCTATTCAGGACCGTCAATCTCTGCTGCAGGGCGAGGAGCTGCTTCGTGCTCTGGACCAAGTTAACTGAGTCTAGCTTGCTTAGCAATTGCGGACACTGTATCCCTTTATATCCCATTGTATACCCGTACCCTACCCCACATTTCCTTCCGAAGTAGAACCATTGCCCCACCTGTTCACGGTCTACTGACTGTCCCTACTTATTCCATCACTCTCAGAGGGTGTTCCTCATAGCAGTGGCCTGGAGGCCAAATCCTTAATGATTATTAGAGGTACATTTCTTGCTAATCAAGGCAAAGGAGTGTAGCCTCCACTATGACCAAGAGAAAAGTCAAGAGCCTTAATGCTGAACGCACACTTCTCTAAATACAGATATTCACTTGTCCCACACGTATGTATTCCCTCTGTTTTTGTCTCCCCACTCCCCACGCATTTTGTATTGTAGCTAAAGTCGCACAATAAACTATTTTCATAAGATAGAATACCAGCAGCTCATGCAATATTCAAAACCTTTTTTTTTTTTACACAAATATGTACTTTTAACAATTATTATAACCAAGTTTCTTTTCTTTCTGTTGCTTTTCTCATTTATCATGTTTGTTTGTAAACGGTTACATTTAAGAGTGTTTTTTCCAGATCCATATTCTCAGTGGCAGATCTTCATATTCTTATTGCTATAGACATACTTGTGTATAGTTCATCAATCCATTGTGCACAGGTAAAAGCAGTTCACACAAACGTGCAAAAGGGAATTCAAAAGAATTGAATTTGTGGCATTTTCTGCAATGTGCAAATGTCTAGGACATGGGCTTTGTCAAAGAGGTTAATTATGTGATCATTTAAAAAATATATTTTTAGCTGTCATTTTTTTTTCTGTCATAATACATGCTTACACTTCATGCTTGGCCTGTGTCATCCAGCAATGTAGATTTTAATATTATATTATGCTTTTGAAGCATAATGTGGCGTGACAAATTATTCAGACAGATCAGTTATTCAAGTGTCTAAGGGTATATATAGAACATTTACTGCTCAAATGTAAACGTTCAGAACAGCTTTCAGAAATTGACTTTGTCCTGCAAATATGTTCATTTTATTATATTATTTTGCAGTAGGATGAACATTTGCTTTTGTGGTGGTTGTTCTCTACTCTGTACACATACATGTGTGTCTGTACACATACATTTCCTTAACACTAATTGTATTGTTTATTGCATAATCATTAAAGGATAATTGTGGACCAGAAAGTGTTTGTACTTGTTTCATTGCTAACAATGAATGAAGAGTTTGTCAATAAGCATTAGGAGATATTTATGATTTGATATTGTTGAACTGAGAATTTGTTAATTGATAAAGCAGTTAACCATGAGAGAGCATGCATTACAATGATTATCATATGTAAAACCCTCTTTACCCCTGATAAAATGGCACGTGCCATCGAGTGGCATATTGCTTTAATAAAACAGCTGAAAAAACACTGATAAGTGTTTCACTGTTCAGGAAATGGTTGAATTTATTATGCATACTATTTGCAGTAAACTTTGCAGTGTAGTCTGGTAGAAGTTAGTTTTGGTTTCTAAGCAACATAAGGGGCAAAGATTAAAGTTATTTCATGGATAGAGCTATGGTTTAAGTATAACTTGGACTAAATGGCCAAAACTTTCTTGTCACCACACCCATATGTGCTTTTGGCGCTTTAATGAGGCCTGGGGCACAGTGGTGTTCTAATTCATCCCAAAGGTGTTCATTGGTGTTGAGGTCAGTGCTCTGTGCAGGACACTTCAGTTCTTCCACACCAGCCTTGGCAAAATACGCGTTTATGGCCCCTTACTTCCAGTGAAGCGAAATGCTGACAATGCTGATTGTGGTAATATTTTGGGGGAAGGACTACATACAGTATGGGTGTGATGGCCCAGTGTCCAAAACTTAGTGAGAATATTATACCATACTGCATAGTGTATATTCGTTTAAAACCTGGCCTATTCATACATACTTTTAGCACAGCGCGGATGAATTCTCGAATCTGATTGGTCAGAAGTTGTGCACGGGTTCTGACAGTTCAGGCTCTAACATAAACGTTAGGTTTATCCTATATTAAACTTTCTGTTAGTAGATGTTTGTTTATTTCACATTTCTCCGTCTCTGCACATTGCAACAGTAAGTTTCCCGACATGGGGGAGTCTTTAAGGCGCTTTCACAAATCACGTGACCAAGCTGTGCCGGTTAGTTTAATTAGCCGTGAAGCTCCACCCACCAGCTCAAGCTTATGAAGGTGATTGATCAGGTGAGCCTAAGTAACCCTGAAGCTCCTCCCACTCGTCTGTTCTCTCAGGATGGCAGATGGTGAGTTAGATAGTTGTGCTTCTTGCTGTTGTCTAACGTGTGTTGTTTTAACGCTGTGTTTTGTTGTTGTAAGCAATCACAAGAACCTGTGACGTGTTTTGGATTCCGTTTAAAAGCGACTGTGAGGAGCTGCTGGGCCGCTTCCAGCAGACCGAGTCGGTGCGATATGAAGATTTTGTGGCCATATGGAGAGTTATGGATTTCTCCAGTGTGTTTTAGTAAGGCCTGACCGAATTGTGTTCAAATATTGTCTCTGTGTTTTTTAGTGACGGTGAGGCTTAAGTTCAAGCTACTAATGGAAAAATTGATATGATTTTATTAACAAAGTTTGTCTCAAGGCACTTTAGAAATCTCCATACTGATAGATCAGAAAGTGTTGATGAATTTTCTATACCAGCACAGCTCTGACAATAGTGCCATCTGCAAGACCGATCACATGATTATCCACTGTATTGTCAAAAGCATGTGGACACCTGACCATCTCACTGATGTGCTTGTTGATCAGATCATTCCAGCTGTTATAATAACCTCCACTCTTCAGGGAAGGCTTTCTGGTAGATTTTGTTGCATGGCTGTGAGGATTTGTGTTCATTCAGCTACAAGAGCATTAGTGAGGTCTGGTACTGATGATGTGTGAGGAGGTCTGGGGTGCAGTCAGCGTTCTAATTCATCCCGTTTAATGCGGCTGAGGTCAGGGATCTGTGCAGGACTCTCGAGTTCTTCCACTCCAACCTTGTTAAATCATGTCTTCATGCAGGGACATGTTTGGGCCTCTTAGTTCCAGTGAAGGGAAATTTTAATGCTACAGCATACAGTACAAAGACGTCCTAGACAGTTGTGTTCTTCCAGTTTTGTGGCAACAGTTTGGGAAAGAACCACATATTGCTGTGTTGGTCAGGTGTCCATATAGTGTATTAATCCTTTAAAAAAAAAAAAGTGTGTATATAATAGAATATATTTTTTTTTCCTCTAGTTAGTACACATTCACAGGGATTATATGCCACATATTCTAAGACAAATAATAAATGTAATTAAAAACCTAGTTATAATTGCTGATGGGATGAAGCAGTGTTAGGGCATTGTAAAGGTCGGAGGTTAAGCTGTTTTCCATTGCAGGAAAGAATTATGCACTCTGCTGTTTCTCAGCAAATAGGAACTAACGTGTATTTTCTACAACATTAAATGTAACTATAAACGAATTAAAAAGTATGTGTAGTTCTTTTAATAATTAATAAATTGCCATATAAGAATGCTGTAGTGTCTGAGGAATTAAACCATGTGCTGTTATAGAAATATAACACCATTCCATTATTGATTTTCTTACAGCAGCATGGCCAATGTTTTATTCCTTATGAAGTCCCTAGTGTTTTTACATTGCAGATTTAAATATATGGTGTACATTGGAGATTAGTGAATCTAATTTTTACATCGCTATGTTTTACGGGTTACAAGCTTGGCAACGATTGGTTACACAGCTTTAACAAAGTTAAAAAAAAAAAAAAATCCCAACAGTTTTTCATATGATTAAGTTACAAATATGGGTATGCTTTATATGTTGTATGATTTCTATCCTCCCTCCATTCCTCTAGTGGAATGACCACAAACCATGAGAAAAGACCCTTCAGTCGTCTTGCCTTTGCCACAGTGTACGAGTACTTCTTGCCTCCGTACAGCTTTCAGATCCGAGTGGGGGCACTGTACATGTTCTACGGCCTTTACTTCACACAGTCTGTCAGGCCAAAGGAAAAGGTGCTGCAACCGACACGGTCATTGTAATCCCTCTGTTTTGTGTGTTGGTGTGGATTTATGCATGTTTCATTCCCATTGCAGATCCGGATTGCACTGAAGGACTGGATGTATATAGAGAACTTTATCTCCGATGCTGTCACCTGTCAACACCTGGATGCTGTCTATGTGTACAGGAAGCTTGTTTCTGAGAAGGCTTTTTTTTATACCGCCATGCCCTGTCAGGTTCACATCAAGGGACAGTACTGTCCTTAAATATTACAGTAGTTTCCTTAAAGGTACATTCACACATACAGCGATTATATCACAGCAAGTTGCCAGTCACTGCACTAAGAAGTCGCCTGTAGGTGTTCATATTACTGGTTGCAATAGTAAAATGTATCAATAGGTGGCACAACTAGCATTCCACTTTTGACAACAAACTACTTTTTTTGCTGCTAAAATTAAACATTCTGGAGGGAGAGTGTTTGTATATAAATTCGCCTGTGTGTGGACATATCCTAAGACAGGGGTTCCCAAACTTTTCCAGGGCAAGGCCCCCCAAATGGCGTTAACATTTGACCGAGGCCCCCCTTTTGCAAGATGTCTTTAAAACACATTAAAAATACAGACTTCTGAATATATCCCCCCTTTTTTAAATTTTTTTTTTATTAATAATTACATCTTACATCTTTACATTACATTAGGAATTGATTGTGTGCGTGGTTGTCTGAGAGTGAGAATTTATTTTTCACACCAAATTGTTGAGGCCTCCCTGGTGGCCCCCACTTTGAAAACCTCTGTCCTAAGAGATGAAGGAGAAACAGTGTGTGCTCTTCAGCCATTGCTGTCGTCTGTCTGCGGCGAAAGCACAAGTGCTGCTCTGTCTGGGTCTGTCTGTGTCAAGTTTTATGATGAATCCAACTTTTTGTCCAATTTTAAAAATTTTTTTTAAGCAATTGGTCCTTGCATGGATGAAGAATGCATGCAAACAGTCTATTTAGAATTATGTTTTTAAAAGTTTGGGTTTTTTTTTTGTTTTGTTTTTTTGGGGGGATGGAGAATAATCTGGGTTTAATCTGGATAATTAACAGTTCAGCTAATGCCCCTGGCCTCTGGTTGGTTTTTCGCTGTGTGTGTGAACGTACCTTAACCAAGCAGACGCAAATTTAGTCATTTAAATGTCATCCTCTTTGAGAACATGTTGTAAGCCAATCTCATGGTGCAACCAAAACGGTAATCTGTGTTTCAACAGTTTTGAATAAAAATCATGCCAGCAAATATTTTCTTACCATTTCACCCCATAGTGTATAGTGTTCCCTTTTTGCAGAGATTGATTGATTATAAAGGAACAAAGTCCTAGTTTAACACACACTCAACTGGCTGTCAATACACCATGTCTTTTCTCTAACCACCAGCTCACATTCGATGCAAAGCACCGTTTTAAGAACAAGAAAGTCAATGAGTTGTTCCAGGACCTGCCAGACAGAGTGACCGAGCTGGTTAACGCAGGTACACTGGAGGTGAGTGAAGAGATTTGCTTCAAGTGCAATCCTTGTGAAGGAAATCTGTCTGAATGGAAACGGGGACACAAAAGAACTTAGAAATACATTAAATCTCCTTTAGAAATATGCAACACTACAAAATAGACTCTCAGAAAAAGGTTCCCCCCCACAACAGAGGATTTCCCTTTCAAAAATGGTTGGAAGTATATGACTGTATCCATTAACCCAGGGGTTCCCAAACTGTTCCAGGGCAAGGCCCCTCAAATGGCATTAACATTTGACCGAGGCCCCCCTTTTGCAAGATGTCTTAAACACATTAAAAATGCAGACTTCTGAATATATCCCCCCCCCCCCCCCCTTTTAATTTTTTTTTATTAATAATTACATCTTTACATTACATTAGGAATTGATTGTGTGTGGTTGTGAGAGTGAGAATTTATTTTTCACACCAAATTGTTGAGGGGCCCCCTGGCAGCCCCTGCTTTGAAAACCACTGCATTAACCCTTTAAGACCCTGTTTTTAAAGAGCGTATTAAGATGTTGCTTATGACACTCGCAATAGATTCACATGCATGTTAATACGTGTGTTCTTCCAGGAAATTACAAATGTGCAGGCTCATTATGAGCGGATTAAGCAGGCTCTCCATGTGTCCGCCTCGGTCAGTGTGACACCAGTCAACCTGACTGCGCAGCTTAAGGAATGCGCAGTTAAGTTTCAGCAGTGGAAGGAAAATAAGAAGGTGAGTGTGGAGACTAGAGACTATCCATATCCATTATTCACACACACACTTGCATTACTTGTGACTGCTAAATGTTGCCGTTTATTTGGCTATGTTAAGTGTTTGCAACATCTTTGCATCTTGCATGCAGGAACTGAAGCGTACAAATTCTGGCACAAAAGCAACGGAAAGCACTCCGCCGTTAGAGGTGGGTCCAGCCATGTTGGCCAACAACAATCTGTATTTGGGGCTATTAATACTCCCATCGATTAAAGGAACTTTAGACTCAAATCAGAGTGAATCAGATTCTTTTTGTCTTTTGTCCTTCCCCCCCCAGTGCTCCAAGAGGGCAGATCAACTAGCTACAATAAAGTCAAAGTCTTATGGGCATCTAGCAAAGGTTTGTCTTCTATTTACCAATTTATCATAAGTAGTGCGTGGCACCTCTGACGTAGCCATGTTTTCAGTTGAGTGATTTTTTCTTACTGAGGTGACTAGATAGGATTTGCATAGCAACATATTCCGTAACTCCATATTTCTCTTTTCCAGAAGAGAGCTCGGGTACGGCACGAGCCCCATCTTCTTGGTGGGAGCTCGTGAAAGGAACAATGGCACGCTCCTTCCCGCCGTAGTGCTAGGGTCTCCTCCTTGGGCAAGAGAGAATAACCCTTGAGCCCCCCTTAAGAGGGTTGCAATTTTCTTGATGATACCTTTTTGCACATGCCTTTTCTGTCTAGATGTGCTAATACCATCCTTCATCTCTCTGTAAGGATCCACAGTGATACTGATACCCAATACGGTTCGACATGAGCGATAAAAGGGAGTGACTTGTTGCTTACGGCAAGTAAGTTTCGACCCGTCTCGGTGGAGGACAAGATCCTGGTGCCTGAGATGTATGGTTTGCTGTGGCTGCCACTGTTTCAACACTCTACTTTGGCTCATACTTCACCTAGCTGGGAGGTTGGAATGGCTCACTCCAGTCAATCGGCTGGTCAAGACATGCTCCGAGAGTTCTGTGATAGCTTAACAACTGCTAACTTCCCAGAATCCCCAGTAAGCATTGGCTAAGGTTCAATTGAGGGGCTCGAGCGGGTTTAAATCTGCTTTACCTGCTTGAGTATATCGTTCTCATAGCCCTGATGCATAATCTTCTGGAATTCCCCACTGCTGTGCATCCCTGTCTTTTTGGGCTCCAGGGTAGGTGGGGAATAAGGATGATGAAACAAAAAACGTAAAATATGGCTTCAAAACACACTTCCAAAAAGCGGTTTCTTGGATACAGACTACATCTTAGAGAATAAATGTCTACTCGTGCCTAAGAGTGGACAAGGTTTACAATCCTCGAAGCAGTATCACCAGATATGCTAATCACTAAAGACATCACCTCATCCAACATTAAACTACAGCAAAGGAGTGATGTGCTCTAAAGAATTGGATGATGTAGATGACGATGAAATTACCTGTGAGCTCAAACCCCAAGGAGTAGTAAAGGGGAATAGGATAATAATCAAAAGACAATCAAGTTATCAAATATGGTACATGGGTCCTCGCTTTTAATAAGCCAATTTCTTTCCCCCAGAAAGAATCCAAATCGGATATTTGATTGTCCCAGTGGATTTATTTGTGCCCAACCCACTGCGATGTTTTTAAATGTCAAAAATATGGACATGGATCACGTAGTTGCAAAAATAAAAACATCTGCTGCAAGTGTGGTGAAGAAAATCACGACATGGAGCGCTGCCAAAAACCACCCAGATGCTGTAACTGTACAGGAGATCATTCGGCTCCATCAAAAGAATGTCCTACATGGATTAAGGAAATACCGAGAATCAGATGCACAAAGATCAGTTACCCCAAGGCAAGGAGAATGGTAGATACCGTCCCTCCTTCTACACTGAATAAAACCTATGCCTCTGTTGTGAAGAAATCTGTGATGTACATGAAATGCCAAACAGACTTCACCTGGATGTGCAGATAAACCTTAAAAGGTTAACAGCAATAAATCTCTCCCAAGTATACAGGAACCCAAAGGAATACAGGAATCTATCGCAATCAATTCTCAGTCTAATCAGAGCTCAACAGAAAGCTAAACTTCAGATAGAAATACAAGATCAAGTTGTTTGCATGCAAAAGACAAAACAAACCAAAGATGTTGAAATGAAAGAAAGGGATAGTCAGAGTAGAAGTTCATCCCCAAAAGGAAAAAATCAGGGGAAATATTCCTGTTTTTCCTATGTGAGAATGGAAAATATTTTTATCCAATGGAACTGTCTTGGACTCTGGGCAAGTTTTGCAGCATTGCAACGCTTTAGTCTCGGTTCTCATCCCCCTGGGTTTTTGTCTCTAGGAGACAAAACTCCCACCAGATTTTACCTTCTCTTTTAAAAGGTTTACAATTTTAAATACTTTTGGTCCTACTAATAAACATTCGGTGACAGCCATTTTATTCAGAAACGATGTGATTCATAGTCGCATCAATGTGAACAGTAATTTTACAGGTAACAGCAGCGTGTTTAACCCTGCAGGGAACCGTTACAGTATGTTCCATATACATCCCACCGAATCTTACAGTTACCCACAAGGACCTGGATGGCCTAGTAGCCCAACTTCCTTCTCCATATATATACTCATGGGAGACTTTAATAGTCACAACACTCTATGGGGAAATACCCATTGTGACACCAAAGGAAAGACTATAGAAGAATTCCTAGCCAATCACACCTTATGTCTTCTAAATGATGGATCCAGCACGTACCTACACCCAGGGCACGGAACATACTGGGCAGTTGACCTAGCAATTTGTGAACCTCCAATTATTTTTAGACCTTTCATGGAAAGTATTGCGTGACCTCTGTGTTAGCGCCCACTTTCCGTTAATATTGAATATAAAAGGAAGAGAAGAAGCTCTAAAAATACCAAGTTTAAAAAAGTTTTAAAAGGTTAACTGGTATCATTTTTCAAATGCACAGATGCCATGTTTTGATGATAAATGCAAGACAGCTATAAAAGAACGGAAGAAGGCTGAAAGATTATTCTTCAGAAGGCCAACAAGTGAAAATCTTAAGGTTTAAATAAGTAGGGCACAAGCTCGAAGAATACTAAATGAAGCTAAGAGGAAAAGTTGGACATCAAGTACTTCAACAAAAAAGGTCTGGAATCTGATTTGCAGGATGAAGGGCAGGAACGATGGAGCTCAAATTCAGCACATCAAATATATTTGGCATCAAACGCTTCCAACTTCGAAACAAGAGATTGCAAATACGCTAGCAGAAACTTTTGAAACGAACTCCTACATTGGAAATTGCCTTAAAACCTTCCAAGTTTTCCTAACACAAGATGGAAAAAAAAAAAGGTCTCAATTTTTCAACTAATAATAAGGAACCTTACAATCAACTGTTCACAATGGCAGACTTGACACGAGCCATAAACTGAGCACATGACAATAGACCTGACAATTTGCTAATGCAAAACCATGGAGAGAATGGTTAACATGCGTCTAGTATGGATCCTGGAATCGCAACATCTCAAAGTTCAATGTGGCTTCAGAAAAGGAAGAAATACTGTAGATCACCTAATCAGCCTTGAAAGCTACATATGAGAGGCTTTCATCAAAAAAGCTTATGACACCACTTGGAAGTTTGGTATTTTAAAGGATTTATATCTTGGTTTTAGAGGACACTTGGCCATTTTTATTGCAATATTTTTTATCAGACAGACACTTTTAAAGTCAGAGTTGGTAGTACCCTATCTGACCAACATGAACAAGAGCTAGGAGTACCACAAGGACGGATTTTATGTTACATTTTTTAGTATCAAATACAACGGCGTCACAAAAGCCTTCGGGCCGGATATCCACCGCAGTTTTTGTGGATGACATTGGCATTTCCCAAATGACTTCCACCAACTCCTACATTTCACTTCATTTTCCCAAATGACTTACACCAACTCCTACATTACAGAAATATATCGATCACATACCCCTATATATACAGATGGATCAAAATCTGAAGACCGGGCATCATCTGCATTCATGATCAACCACCAATAAAAAGGAATATCCATCCCCAACCACAGCTCGATTTTTACAGCAAAGGAAAATGCTTTCGTCTTTGAGCACTGGACTTCATAAAGACTAAGCAACAGAAAAATTTTCTGATAATTACACTCAAAATCGTGTCTTCAAGCAATGTCCTCCCTAAAACATGATCACCCATTGAATGGAAAGATTCTTAGCAAATTGCTGGATCTGCAGGCCCAAGATTTTCATATTTACTTCTGCTGAGTACCAGGACACTGTGGAATCCTGGGAAATGAAGAAGCAGACACTGCTGCTAAAGAAGCATTATCAAAAAGTGTCCAAAACGTCCCACTGTCAGAAAACCCATAAACTCCTACTTTAACAATAAATGGCAAACTGAGTGGGACCAATGCACCATGAACAAACTCCATTAAATCAGCCCTATTGTTGGCAAAAGAAACGTTTCTCAGTTTCCAAATCGCTAGGACCAGATCGTCTACACCCGCTGTGGAATAGCTCACTCCAGGATAACACAAGTTTTTAATATTAGGAGAAGACTCCCCAACATGTACCTTCTGCCAGAATCCATTATCCTTGAAACATGTTTTATTACACTGAACTGGTCTTAACCCCATGAAGAGTTCCTTAGACCTCTCACCATGAAAATCGGCATAGAAGCTGGCATTGGTTTAAAAAAAATAAACGAACAAACAAAATCCAGAAGAGAGCAACATCCACTGTATTATTCAAAAACCTGTGTAGTATCCACTCATCTGGATCAATAGATCACTGATCTGATTTCTTTCTTTCTTTTAAATGCATATGGACTGCTTATGGTTTTCAACCATTTTATGTTCCTTTTAACTGATTAGACAGTGTGCTCTTCTTAATTTCTAGCATTGTGTGATCATTTCATCACAGGCTTCCAAATCGCGACGACACAGACAGGTGGAAATGGACACCTCGGAATCTGGGACAGACAACGCACAAGAGATTTTGTTTCCGCACCAAATGAGGCCGCTCTCTCTCAGGGCGAGGACCTGGCGAAACCTGGGCAAAATAGGTCAATACATTTATTATGTAATGATAAAGTATTATTTTCTATTCTGTTGATACAAGCATATTTAACAAAAATCATCACTTTTAATGTAACAGCAAACAATTATTGATTTTCTGTGAATTAATGTCATTCATTTTGACATGTTAAAGGGTCTGAAGAAGAAAAATATCAAACCTGGCTTCTAAGCACAATGGAGGAAGACAGAGGAGCCAGTAAGAACTTTTTTGGATAGATAAACCCATAATGCAATTGCATTTTAGGATTTCTTGAAATTTTGCAACTGTTTTATTACGAAGTCATTTTTGTGCTTGATTTCTTTATTCTTTCTTTTCAGTGAAGAAATCCCAACCGAAGATTAAATTTAAGTGGTGAAATGTGGCATGTTGTGGGAGTGGATTTGTTTCTCTCACTCAGTAGTTTTTTTGTTTGTTTGTTTGTTTTTTTTTTTTCCTAATAGGTTTCTGTTGGTAAATGTAATTCAGGAACAGAAATGGAGTAGATTTAATTGGATTTTTGTACAGACTGTATTTGCAGGAACTAAACTTCAATGTTTTTTTGTCTTAAGTGTTTGTTTTATGTTTATTAAATAGAATAAATATGTTTGGAAAAATGGTGAGTTAATCTTTCTTCATTGTTTAGAGATTGTAAAGTACATTTTAGTGGAATTGTGTTCTTTACAATTTTCTTAATATTCTAGTACAGGGGTTCCCAAACTTTTCAAGCAGTCAAGCGTTCCAGTTTATCCCGAAAGGTGTTCAGTGGGGTTGAGGTCAGGACTCTCTGCAGGCTATTCGAGTTCTTCCACACCAACCTTGGCAAAGCATTCATGGAGCTTTCTTTGTGCACAGAGGCACTGTCATGCTGCAACACATCTGGATCTCTTAGTTCCAGTGAAGTGAAATGTTAATGCTACAGCATGCAGAGACATTCTAGAAAAGTCTGTGCTTCAAACTTTGTGGGAACAGTCTGAGGAAGATCTACAAACGTGTGTGATGGTCCACAAACTCTTGGCCACATATACAGTGCAGGAGCTTTATAATCAAAGGCGGTGTATCTGCGGGGACCCGCTTCTTACGTCATCGCTAGTGCGCGTGCCCGAGAACGCGCGGCTGCACTCGGAGCTCGCGAGCTTCGTCGCGTTACATTTCCTCGCGAGCAAATTGTGTCGTTAAATAGGTAAAGTTATCAGACAGGCCACATTTCCGTCAGATACACTGACAGCAGTGTCACGTCCGAACCACGGGGTCATGAAGAAGCGAAGAGAAAGCTGCCGTTAGCGTACTGCTAGCTGTGTGTTCAGGGAAGCACCACCCTCGCGTCACCATCAGCGTCATCATCAGCGCGCGAGGCTCGGGATCCGCTCACTAAGGGCCGGGTCGGTTTTTATAATGGCGACTGTTATGTTCAGGCGATTTGTCCGGCTTTGTAGATACCTGCAGGATCCTTGCCATGTCGCCAGGTTCCAGCAGCTGTGCGGGGTCAGAGGGACGTTTTCCCGCAGATCAGGCGCGACAGAGAAGGAGCGCGAGCGGGATCTGTCTCCTAACGGCGCGTGTGTGGAGCGGTGTGACGCTGATCGGGATCCGGACACTGACATCAGGAAGTGCGTGAAACATCACGATCCGGTTAACGGCCAGAACAAGGATGTTCCTGCGAGCAGAACTGGCACTGAGGAGAAATTAGATTCAAGAGGAAGAGTCAAGCCTCTCAGGAAGAACTCTCTGACTGATGATGTTGGCCAGGAGTTCATTATCGAGAACAGGTTCCTCTTCTACTTGTTCACCATGGGCACCGAACTGGGCAATGAGATGTTCTTCATCGTGTTCTTCCCATTCCTGATGTGGAACGTGGACGCCTGCGTGAGCCGGCAGGTGATCGTGGTGTGGGTCTGGGTGCTGTTCTTCGGACAGACCACCAAAGACCTGGTGCGGTGGACACGTCCTGCTTCTCCACCCGTGGTCAAAGTGGAGGTCTTCTACAACTTCGAGTACAGCATGCCGTCTGTGCACGCCATGACCGGGACGTCGGTCCCTTTCTGCCTCTTCATGCTCACTTACAACCGCTGGGAGGTAATAGTCCAGCCTGAGCTCCTTGGTGTCCTGTACCAGTCAGGAACAAGGACTATCGTTCAGAATAATGTCAACAGTTTAGATCTTGTACGTGTTTCACTCTCAGATCATTCTGAAGAAACTGACATGCTATCTATACACTAACGATATCCATGTAATTTATATGAAATCATTGTTGCTGTACAGGGTACAGGTAGATTTGCAAAAACATCTGCCTTCACACGAAGCTTTTGGGACATCGCTTTGTTTGAATCATACAGACACACTATGCCTGAAAGTTTGTGGACGCCTGACCATCATGTCCGTACGTGCTTGTTGGACATCTGGTTCCAGATTGTGCTGTTATGATAACCTAGGGATAGCCAGGGAGACCTTGTAGGAAGAAGTTTGTGTTCAGTTTCAACACACACACACACACACACACACACACACAGCTGTGTTGAATATGGTAGTTTTAGTAGTAGTTTGAGATTGTCATCGGTTATTCAGTCGTGGCTTTTGATGCCCTGATGCGTGCAAATGCATTTGGCACC